>NC_137674.1:94959831-95037331 GCF_963989245.1 Nansenia antarctica | reverse complement strand
GTCAAATTGTCATATTGCACATAGTGTTATTGCACATTAATTTAAAGTGTCGCAGTTTGCAGGTTTGAAATGTTCACCTTTAGGGATCATTGTTGCCATCTCAGCCCGCTGAAAGTGGTGAACGCCGGCCACAAGCCCCGCCACTGCCGCCGCTGCCCCGACCACCAGCAGAGTGCTGGTTCCCCTGTGTCGCCCGGTGGCGGTTCTGCCTCCTGCAGTCCCGTGGGACACGAACCGCATCCCGGTGGCTCTGGAGGACCATCTCGCTCCCGGAAGCGAACTCAACCCGCGGAGTGAGTGGTTACGGAAGGATAGGTGCACAGAGTCCACGACACTAGAAACTCTCTTCGAATAGGGAACACAACATTGTCTGGCGGTGGTTCGTGCCGTTCTGTTTATGGCATGAAGAACGATGGAAGCCATGAGTGATTTAGCGCTCTATCCTCTCCGCATAACATGGAAATCTACACGTATTAGACATCTAACTAGAGCTGAACATCCTGTACGGTCACAGACGTGAAGGAGTCGTCCCACTCCTGTAAGATCCTGGGGGTGTGTCTGGAGGCTCGTCACGTCCAAGGAAGCATGGGACATTGTGTTTTTGAGGAATCGTTGTATGCCGTGTTGAGAGAGGCAGTGGATTTCAGCAAACAGCAATACCCAGAAACCAGTGCCTTTCTCGAGGCGTGCTCTCAGTAACCCGAACGTGACATGAGCCTCGTACTCATGTAACGGTACAATAACCATATAACATTACATTGATCAGCGTTTATGATTGATGTCTGTTTTTATCTATTCTCACATATTTTCCCATATATTTTTCCAGGGCACTAATAAAAAATAAAAAAAACATTTTACAAACATGTATTACAGGGGCAATCTGGGAATAAAACAACAAGTGGGGCTTCCATGACAAAAAGCTGAGGGATCGAGCTGGAGAAATGTAACCACTCTCACATTCATAAACGGAGTTTTGGATGCAAGGGCTCGCCATCAGATTATTACAATGCTTTGAAGTTATACAGCTTTGTTTACAATTACATTACAAACAAGCGATTGACAGTTTAACTAAGCTCCAGAGGCATTTATACATTATATTATTCAATAATCAATAGCTATATATAATTATTTTTTGAAGTCCAAACCCAATCACAGATTTCCCCTTTGATGTAATACATAAAGACAATTGCATGCATATTTACATTTTTCAGAGAGCATTTCAAAATGCCTTTGCATGCCTCAACTGCACTACTGTCAGTTTGTCAGTTTGGCTGTGTGCTTTGAGATAACTGTGTGTGTGCGTGTGTGTGTGTGTGTGTGTGTGTGTGTGTGTGTGTGTGTGTGTGTGTGTGTGTGTGTGTGTGCGTGCGTGTGTGTGTGTGTGTGTGTGTGTGTGTGCGTGCGTGCGTGCGTGCGTGTGTGTGTGTGTGTGTGCGTGCGTGTGCGTGCGCGTGTGCGTGACGGTGTGTGTGTGTGTGTGTGTGTGTGTGTGTGTGCGTGTGTGTGCGTGCGTGCGTGTGTGTGTCACTGTTCCACGCATGTGCGTACTCTGACGGAGAAGCGTGTTGTACGTCTCCATGCCAACGTCTATTAAACCCTTTAGTGGAGCCGACAGAGAAGAAGAAGATTATCTGCACAGGTGCTGTGGGAGGCTGTCCGTCTGGAAGATGTAGGCCAGTAAAATGAAGAACCTTGCTAAATACATTTATTTTCTATTCGTATATGAGCAAGAAGACGCAAAAAGCTCTAGTAGTGGTAAGTTTATTTGGACATTGAAGGGAGCTGTGCCCTGCCTCTTATTTTGAATGTTAAAATATGTGCTACTTACTATTGCAGACGTTTGTATTGAGATAATGTCCAATGTTTATAGAAAGAGCTCCATTAAATGTTAGCTGACCTAGTGTTGTTTCTACTTAAGCCTAGAAACGAGTGTTGTCATTAGGCTACAATTGGTGTTGAGATATGTTGCTTTATCAGTGGGGTTTGACAACATGAATATATAGGACAAGATACCATGTGTACTGTATGTTATCGCACCATCATCCGATTATATTCGAGGATCGAGATAGAATGCAAACAACAGCACCTGGAGCCTGCAGGTCGAAGGGTCTGCACTGCGCGCTATGCCACGTTTGACCAGGAGAGGGCGCGAGTCACCATGCAATGATACAGTAGCGGCTAGCCTATCTGACGACCATTGATGCTGTTCAGAATTTGAATGTTTATCGTATTTTTATTTAACTGTTAATTTTTAGGGAGTCACATTAAGACCAGAGTCTCTTTTTAAAGGGAGTCCTGCAATACAAATGATACAAATACATAGGATAGAAACAAGAAAATAAACAAAAACAAACACAAGATACAATTTCATACAACAAATGAATGTTTCTCTTTAACCAGGTTCCCTTAGAGCGACCTAAAATGCCCAAGCAGTACCAGAGAGTTCAGTTTTAGTATTGCTTGGAGTTCGTTCAATTTCTTCGGTCAGTAGGCTACTGGCTAAAAGGTGTTTTGCCAAGGTCGATTGAAATATGCGGGACCTCATGCTGAAACCTACCTGAAGAACTAAGCATTCTTGTGATCGGGTGGAATAACAAGTGGTTCTATAATTTAGGAGTGACATGATGTAGATTGGATGTTTTTGTTCAAGGGCTTTAAATAAACAGAAGGCAATGGTGTTGGCCAACCAACTTCTGATAGAGATGGCAATGATCTGTGTTCAATTTGATATGGGCCCTAGTGAATGAATTTACATTCAAGCCTAGTACGGTTATGTAGGGTTTAAGAGAATATTATTGATGTGTTTGGACTTATTTATGTTTTGGTCTGAGTTTTATTATGACATTACAGATGCAACTCAAAAAATTAGAATATCGTGCAAAAGTTCATTTATTTCAGTAATTCAACTTAAAGGGTTAAACTTAGATATTATATAGACTCATTACATGCAAAGCGAGATATTTAAAGACTTAATTTGTTATAAATTTGATGATTATGGCTTACAGCTTATGAAAACCCCAAATTAAATATCTCAGAATTTTTTTATATTACATGAAATCAATAAGAAAATGATTTTAAATACAGAAATGTCAGCCCTCTGAAAAGTATAATCATGCATATGTACAATGCAATGAGTATATAATATTTAAGTTTAACCCTTTAAGTTGAATTACTGAAATGAATGGACTTTTGCACGATATTCTAATTTTTTGAGTTGCACCTGTATGATAGATTATAATTGTCTAGTTGTCACTCATTTAGGTGAACAAGGCTGCTCTTGTTCTTCACAATTTGATCTGGCCTGGGCATCTCCTTCTCTTCTCTTGATAAGCCATCTCACCGTATTCATCTTATGCATGTGTTCTTGCACAGAGAGAGAAGATGAGTCAGGTGGCGTACACTAGGACACAAGAGGAGTATGAGGACGACTTTGAGAAGGACCTGGACTGGCTGATCAGCGAGGGGGAGGGGCGGAGTGAGGACCAGGTAGGTTAGCAGGATGGAGACGGAAGTGTTGACAGTCTTTGGCCCTGTTCTGTCTGTCTGTGAAAGTCTGACTGTCAACGTGTGGTGTTGTGTTACCTGTGCAGGAGGTTGGCCTCGTTGTCTGTGTGTGAAATCAAACCCCACTGACACACATTTAGACACTTTCACTCACTGTGCCAGTAGAGTAATAGCTCTAGGCCTATATATATATTATTAATGGACGTACAAAGACACACAGTCATCATGTCTCTTGTCCTGAAGTATTGATGTACCCAATTTGCGTAACGTCTAATCTTTCTGTGTGATTCTCTTGTGAATAAAATGGCAGTCACTGTCTCTCCATCCTCACAGGACCCTGACAACGAGGACATAGAGGCGCAAATAGACAAAGAGCTCGAGGAAGAGGTGGATCGAGAGACGAAGGTGGACAGAAAGAAAAGTCCGACAGAGGAAAAGAGAACGAGCGAGTCTGAGGAGGAGAGATGGCCCTCACCGATGGAGCCTCTGGAGTTCGATTCTGACAGAGACAGTCCATATAAGGGATCTCTCGTAGCCCCGCCCCCTCCTGTCCTGGAGGACCAACCAGACGAGGAGAAGAAGTACATCCTAGAGAAGATCCAGCTGGCCAATCGGCAGCTGCAGGACCAGGAAGCTCCAGACATGTCGCGCCGTAAACGGCTGCACTTCAAAGAAACACTGGTGGACCTTGTGGTGCCCCCACTGGAGTATGAGGGTGATGGTGACCCCCACAACAGCACGGGGGTGGGAGGGAAGGCGAGCAACATGAGCAGCAGTGGGGGCAGGTACACAGAGACAGAGAAGGAGGTGTCGGGGAAGCTGTCTGAGCTGAAGATCTCCCCACGAGAGGGGGGAGGAGTGTGGTCGTTGAATGGGGGTCAGGGCAGGACTGGGTCTGGGTCTGGGTCTGCGTCTGGAGTTGGGGTTGGGGTTGGGGAGAGTGGTCAGACTGGGCAGGGCAGAGTCCTGGTGGAAAAAGACGGGAAGTTTGACCTGGTCAGCCTGAAGGAGGTAGAGAGCCATGGCCAATTGCCTCCCTTAGCCAGTTGCTATAGCGACAACCTACACTCCTCCCCTCGTCCAATCGAACACAGTCTGAGCCCAAACAAGATCCCCGCCTCATCCCATCATCGGCCACTCTCTAGCTCTCTGTCACAGGGAATAGAGCATCTCCCCAAACCCAAACCCCCATCCCAGCCCAGGAACAGGCCCAACTCGGCCAGTCACACCCAGAGAGGTAGCCTGAGGAGGGGCACCAAGCGCAGGGTGCAGTCAGCCAGCGGTACTCCCTCCCAGGCCACCTTCACCCTCTCATCACAACAGAAGGACCTTCTGCAGAAAACACAGGAGAGACGAGACAGGCTGGCCAGAGAGGTGGGGACCTATCCTGATGCTTGTAGATCCTATCCTGATGCTTGTAGATCCTATCCTGATGCTTGTAGCTTTCTGTCTCCCCCAGAAAAAAAACCTCAGCCCCCCCAGCCCTAGACACGTAGATAGAACAGATTGTGTAAATCTCTCTCTTTCTCTCTCTCTCTCTCTGCGTCAGGAAGAGCAAAGGAAACACGAGGAAGAGGAGCAGAAACGTCAGGAGAATGAGATGGCGTTCCGGGCATGGCTGATGAGGAAGAGGGAGCAGCTTCAGAGCGAGAGGAGGATCCATCGAGCCCAGGAGATGGAGAGGATGAACGGCAGAGTATGGCCATCAGAGGGCGACATTCATACACAGCACATGACAGGCACCTAGTACGCTTGGATCTACATGTACAGTATAGCATTCAGTACTAGCTGCTGCTGAGCAATAATATCTGGTATTATTGGGAAACATTATGGTAACTCTTCAGAATTTATTATGAGCATATTATTGGGTAATAGTAATAATGTACTTTTGAAAAACATCTCCTACTTCAAGTTAAAGGAACCATCTCGGGTTTGTTCTTCTGTTTAATGGTCATTTGAATTCAGGATATAGATAGTACCAGAGTATAGAGTAGGGAAACAGTGGATATGGAAACAGTCCCTGCCTTAAGTATCCTTTTTTCCCTTCTTTTTTTTTCTGAGTGAGGCAGTCCCACTCATATTTTTCATTTTATTGACAGATACAGTAGAGATTTAGACAGGAAGGATGGGTGAGAGAGGATATGTGCAGGATATGTCCCCGGCCGGAATCGAACCGGGGACCCTGCGGTTACATGGTCAACGCTTTAACCCGCTACGCCACCTAAGCGCCCTGAAGTATCCTTTCCACTGCCTCCTCAGAGGGAGCACAATGACCCAGATGAGGCCTTTAAGTCCTGGATGCAGAGGAAGCACGAGCAGCAGCTGAGGGAGAGACAGCTGGAGGAGATGAAGAGGCTGGAGGAAGAGAGTGGCTTCTACCTGCACAACCGCCAGGAGTGTGAACGTGCCTTCAAACTGTGAGTCAGAAGTACAGTAGTACGACATCTGTATTCAGAGTGAGAATTCCGTCATTTACAGAAATAGAACAAGCATCAGTGAGAAATGTAAAAGTTATAGAAATGTGTATGCAGCTGAGAGCATGTCTTTGCCTCAATAGTCTTAAACAGCTTTCTCTCCATGTTTTCTTTCCTTCATGAACACTGATAGAAGAAATGAATAGATATACTGTAGGTTTCCAATTCCAGCATATGGCTGTAGTTTCACACATCGATTTCTTTCAAATCATTTGTCACAATGAGTAAATCAATAGTTCAATTCTAGAGAGGTATGGAAGGCTATTTCGAACTAGGTCCATGATCCAAATCTCAAGTCTTTCCTTGATTCCTTGTGTCCTCTATCCTACTCTCCTTCTCAAAACTCATTGGAGGAGAAAGTCTTGGGTTCCTCACCTCAAACCTTCTCCTCCAATGGAGCTGTGAGAAGGTGAGGAGAAAGGACGTGAGGAATCAAGGAAAGACCTACGACCTGTCTGCTCCGTCTCCTCAGGTGGCTGAAGCGGAAGCGGGTGGAGAAGAGGGTGGAGCAGCAGGCGGCTCGAGAGCGCTCCCGCAGGCTGGTGGTGGAGGAGCGCAGGGCGCGGCGCAAGCAAGACCTCCTCTGCACCGTCAACGAGGCCAAGCCGTTCCGCTTCAACGAACATCTGGCCTACCACTTCTGAACCCACCAATCACATCTGGGCCAGATGTGATTGGTGCATCTGGGCCAGATGTGATTGGTGGGTTCAGAAGTGGTAGGCCAGATGATCTGGCCTACCACTTCTGAACCCACCAATCACATCAGACCTTGAGAAATAATGACCTAATGCAGAAGGGAGCAAGGAATCACCAAAGAACTATAGATTGAATTGTTATCATGATTACCATCACCTCAAATACAGACCTTGATGTACTGTACAAGCCTGCATGGATGCAGTACTGTATGATGTGTCATGATTATTCCTATCGACAGTTTGAATCACGTTTCTTTTATTTATTTTGTTGTATTTGAGGTACAGAGAATAAACTGGCCAGTGTGTACAGTATAGATATTATTTTATAAACACAATGTTCATAATCAAAGTAATGGTTTCATAGAATAACATATTAGTCTCTATGGCTGGATGCACTTTATCCTAAATGGAACTCACATGAAACTGCACTGCTATGCAGTCTATTACCATATGCCTTTTCATACAGTTTTTTCTCATTTGGTACATACTGTAGGTACAGCAGATGTCATTGCAGATAACTAGTAGGGGTACAATCCTATCTACAGACTAATAGTATAGATGTTGGTCTCAGAAAGAGGTCCATGAAATTGATAGATCATTTGTTCATTAATTATTCCGAAAATATAGAATACTTGGATAGGCACTGTTAATCCCCTACTGTATGTTTTTACCGTACATCCAAGATGTTTCAAATACCTCTGCTACAAATATGACTTACTAACCACAGACTAACCTACATAATGTGTTGAAAAATTGTGAATCATGTACACATTCTGAAATTAAAAAAGGACTGAAGCTCTGATATGCAATATTCTCTTTTTAATTTAGAATTACACATAACAACAAAGGAGAAGGGTACATCAATGTGTTTGCTACAGCAATTCATACTTAAATATTAGTGAGACATAAGAAAGTGGCCATCCTCCCTATCAAAAGTGTAAGCTAAAACTGTACTCTAACTATAACTTACACAGATAAGTTACTTCGTTAGCAGTTTGCATTAATGTAATATGACAGTACACAAGGCACTTTCTTTCCATTGGACTACCAGTGCGTGTGCCCGCCTGTTTGTGTTATCGGCAAAAAAATGAGCAGTTTTGAAAAGGAAAGGAACGACTACATGCCACCTTCAAAATAAGTATTCCTTGAAACAGGAATAAATTACATCTTTTATCAAAAAAGTTTCTAAAACAAAATGTAGACAATTGCAATAGCAGCCGTCTATTTTTAACACACATACACACACACACACCACGTCCTTGTGTCAGTTAAACTTGTAAACAGATATATTGTTTGCTTATAAGGTAGGGAGGGATGTGAGTTATGTCCTTATCACACTACAAACAAGACGAAAGTGCACATAAAAATAGTGACAGATAAGATCAAATATTGGAGTCAGTCACCGGAAATGAGTATAATTCTTGTCTGTAATGGCTGAAATTGCCATGTCTCTCTTTCTCTAAAATGCATACAGTATATTCAAGCCAATGATTTTAAGTCAACCATTTTCTTTCACCAAAACATCATAACATATTTCCCCTAGATATATAGATCTATGTACTGTGTTAACATAGACCGACGATAAATAATTCCGTTGTTGGATGAGTGTACGTCTTAAAGGCTTGACCATAACACGAACAAGCACAGCCCGGTTCTCCCACCGTAGACAGCAACAATGTTCACGTGCGCGTTCTTCTCTTCGGCTGGTTCACAGTGCAGTAAGAGCGGTCTGTTTGAGAGGTCTGCTTCACGACGGCCGTGTATGCAACCCAACTGAGTCAACACAATGTCATCACAAAGTCTACACACAGGGTTGAGCAACGGATGTCACTAGGCCACAGCGGTTCCCCAGGTGTGTTTAATGACACATCACAGAGGTCGTGGCTGGAGCATCTGGGGAGGCCAGGGGAGGTAGAAATGGGAGGATGGTCTCACTGTAAGGCATAGAATGGAATGAGGATTTCTACCTCCACCAGCCTCCACTGATACCAACAGTCACTGAGTTGCCAATAGTTGCTCAGATGATCTGATTGTTTTACGTCCTGATGGTCGAATGATAGCGATATTCATAAAAAAAAAAACATCCGTACATCCGTTGTTCAACCTGAGTGTGTATGTAGCAAACTGGACCTATAAAGAGGGAGGCACAGTGGTTGGGTTCCACCTCAACAAAGAGTGTCATTGGAAGGGGAACAAAACTATGACTGACAGTGAACTCAAGTACTGGTATGTACAGAAAGCATAAACAAATCACACAAAACATAAACAACAAACACAACAACAACAAACAACAACAACAACAACAATATGACCTTGCACTTCAAACAGTACAAAAATAAAATTGTTCTGATCCAAACTTCATTAAATAAATAGAATAGATAGATAAAACGCTTTGATTGGGGACTGACTAGTAGCTACAGCTCGTCTTTGGGGTTGATTTCGAGGCCTTGGTCCAAATGTGTCCTAGTGTCCATAGCCTGCATCACCTCATCTGCCTGCAGGCGCTCCTGGAGAAACAAAGAGAACCAGAGAGAAGAGGAAAAGAGGAGTGGAGGAGGAGGGCAATGAAGAAAAGAGTGAGAGATGTGGGATAAGAGATAAGGCGATGGGAGAAGCAAACAACTGTAAAAGTGATATGAACCGATAACTCCACAGAGCAACTAGCTAGCTACATAGTAACTTAATTGTTAGTCTACACAGATGTCACTGTGGTGATGTTGTCATGGGGACATGTAATGTCAGTGCTTACCAGTTCTCTGAAGAGAGGGTCCAGAGTGAACCACAGGGCCACGGCACACCGCTGCCCCTTGGTGACAGCCCGCACACCGTGGGGGTTCTCCCCCCCGGACGAGAAGCCCACCATACGACCACACTTAGGCTTCACTGACGCCTGAGGGGGGGGGGGGGGGAGACTGGTGTTAGTAATTACAGGTGTCAATCATGACAGGATCACGTAAATATCCCAAACATGACATGTCAAAACAACAGGCAAACAGCAAAAACAGAAACTTGCCAAGCAAGGTAATAAACAACGAGAAGATTGTTGTAACTGTATTACGGTTAGTTATTTTACGGTAAAATAGTCAAACATAGTAGCATAGACAACAACAATGCTACACAACAAATGTGTCCCAAAATTAGCTACTTGCTACTTGCTAGAGAGATTCCATACAAAGAGACGACTCACTGTGACCGTTTTTGCATCCATTTCCGTGAAAATGAACTCCCCGCCTTCAAAGTCTCCATTAAGGTACAGCAGAGCACTGAGGACACAATGAAAACCATTGAGGATTTCCTCTAGCCACCGTTATTCAACTATTCAACGATTCATTCTAGTCAGAGGTCTGCACTCAGCGTCAAAGGTTAGAGTAGCTAATGTAGCTAGCGTTCTGAGTAGACTCTGACCTGTAGTCTCTGTATGTAGCTAGCGTTCTGAGTAGACTCTGACCTGTAGTCTCTGTATGTGTAGGCAGGAGGCTCCTTCCAGCACTCGTTGGCCTCGGGGTCTAACAGACAGTTGTCAGCGTGGATGGGATGGCTCAGGTCATTACGGTGGTCCTGTTGCCCTACATGAAACACACACACACACACACACACAACTTGTTGTATTATACCACACACAATTACACATTTTTGACTGACAAAAAACACATTTTCAATACAATACTGTTACCCCCATAATGTGATATCTCAGTTTTATAGTAGCTAGATGAGCATAGAGTAGTAGCATAGGTTGTGTGTGTGTGTGTGTGTGTGTGTGTGTGTGTGTACGTGTGTGTAGGGGTTACCTGTGATGGCGGTGCGGCACACCAGGTGTGTGTAGGAGAAGTGCAGCGTGGAGTTGAGCAGGAAGTAAGACTCGATGATGCGCCGGGCCCTCTCACTGACGTCATAGAACAGACGAGCGCTCTTTAACGGCACACGGCCCTCATAGCCATACTGACGGTAAACACACAATCAATCAATCGATTAATGAATCAATCAATATCTATTATCCCCAAAGAGAAACACTGTGAAATATCCAGCCAGCAGGTTGCCTTGCATGATACTCATAAGTTAAAACTTTTTTTTCAGGATAATATTGTGCAGAAATGGACTTCGCAAATCAAGTTGTAATTATTATATCATGTGAGGTCTTGTTTTCTGACCTGATTTCTTCTTTACGGGTGCTTGCCTACCTGCAGAGTCTTCAGCACTGTGGCTCCCTCAAACCTCTCGTTGGGGGTGTGAGGAGACATCTTCCCTCTGTATCCATCTCCTGCCATGGTGACAGTCTGTGGGACAAGTAAAAGCACATTATACAACAGTTAGTTCCAACCAAGTAATTTGATTGGACAAGAGGCATTCCATGAGTGCTGATATACAGTATAACAGCACTGGGACTTTTAACTATATGTATCACTCCGAAATTACCGTTAATACAAAGTAGCTAGCCTGCAGATGTTTGTGTTCAGGTTACTAGGCAACAGTCCAGTTGCGGAACAATTTTTTTTGACGGAGCCAAAATAAATGATTAAATAAACAAACAAATCATAATCTGTTGTCACTTATTACTGTTAACTAATAAATTGCGCTGTAGAACTGTTGTATAAAAGCAATATCACACTCGAGGTCGTGCTGTTATACTGAATATCAGCACGGCTATGATTGTCTTCGGTACTCGGCCTGCGGCCTCGTACCTACGACCGAATCACAGCCGTGCTGATATTCAGTATAACAGCACGACCTCGAGTGTGATATTGCTTAAATGAACTCCCTGAACTCATAACCCATTCACACACACATTCACACACCAATGGCAGCAAGCTACCATGCAAGGCGCCCGCCCGCTCATTGGGAGCAATTAGGGGTTCAGTGTCTTGCCCAAGGACACCTCGACATGTGGCCAGCCGGGGTTCGAACCGCCGATCTTGCAATCATTAAGACGCCGGCTCTACCTCCACAGACACCCCAATACCTGAATAAGTGAAGTTTTCAACAACACTTATATTAATATAGTTTTTTTGAGGATTCTTACATGGGCCAGGTTTTTCAGCTCTATGCACTCCTCCACTGATATGACATCATCAAGGAGAACCCTCTGTGTTCCGTTCAAAGACTGCGAGTTCTGGACCAGCTGCACACTGGCATACACCAACGGGCCTCCTGCACACATCACGACACAACGTTAGGACCAGTGTTGGGCACGTTACTTTAAAAAAGTAATTAGTTATAGTTACTAGTTACTTATCCCAAAAAGTAACTGAGTCAGTAACTGAATTACTTCATTATAAAAGTAACTAGTTACTAGGGAAAGTAACTGTTGCGTTACTTTTTACCACGGTGCAGCGGGCTAAGTTAAGGTCAGTCAGCCAAATGTGACAAGGAAAAGCTTACCCACTGCCATATTAGAAGATAAATGTGATCTTCTTGTGAAGATAGATTTTTTTCTGAGCAGGTTTCAGCAGGGAACTTTTCATATTTATTGCACTTCAACAGACCACAACTGGTAGACATATTGTACTTCAAGTATTTTCTTCATTACAAAAGTTAACAGTTAAACAATATGAAGTGCTTTTAAAGTAGTACTGAAATAGTGCCTGTACTTCCACCGTGAAAACGCCACGTTCACCTCAGAACACTCGGGACTCGCCATTGCTGCGTGTATCTCTCTGAGTGAGTGTGTGTGTGATGCTGTGCGCGCGTGTGGTTTGTGTGTAGAAACATCCGCACAACACTGAACTATGGTTGGCTTACCATGACATTTTCTCTACCATAGCCAATCATGATCACTTGCGCGGTTGTCTCGCCCCTCCCCTCCCCCCTCCCCAACAAACAAACAAAAAACACCTTTGCAGCTGTGACTGAGGTCGGATGACAATGAGAAGCTTCAGTAGTAACGCGCCGCATTGAATTACCGGTAACGGTAACAGCGTTATAACGATGGAAATAGTAATCAATTAGATTACCCGTTACTGAAAAAATTAACGCCGTTAGTAACGCCGTTTATTTTAACGCCGTTATTCACATCACTGGTTAGGACACATTGTTCTGTCATCTTCTCAATACGACAATATACTGAGTTGTTTCTGATGACCCAGACAACCCATTAGTTCAAATGTCTTGGGTAGGGTGCCAGTGGGTAACATTGTTGGCAGGCAATGCAATGTCATTAAAAACAGAATTTCTTCCAGCCTGATCAAACGCACAATGTTCACCAGACCCATAGGGCCCTATTATGCACTTCTTAACTTGCCGTCTTAAGTCTTAATTAAGACGCACCGCCAGGTTAAGACCTACCGCCACCCTTATTATGCGCTTCATACGCGCTACTGCTATTATGCAGGTGTCCTTAGGCGCCCACACATAAGACGTAAGACTCCCGTGCATATATTACTCATTGTGGGAGTGTTCATATGTTAATGAAGTGCGTTAGGCGCCCCTGCTATTATGCGATCTGAGTTTGCGCCTAGCGCTAAGAAGTGGTTTGAAAAGTTCTTAGGCGCTAGACTTCATGCACGTTTTCAAACACGAGCGCGCCTGCTCGTTTTGCGCATGCATGTGGGCACACATGAACACGCACGTGGCTCCACGGCAAGACGTCAATTACGGTCACAGTATAAATGCCACCACTGGCAAATGTTACTTTCTTCTGCAGAGAAGCGCGCTGACCTCCTTCTTAGGACTTCCATAATAGCATAGCGCTAATGACTTAACGCAGCCGGTTCTTAAAGGGAATGGCACCTGGCACGCTGATTGGGTTGATTGAGAAGACGCCCAAAACACACCCATGACTAATTTCTGGGCTTAGCGCCGGGTTTTAGGCGCCCACTACCGCACGCATAATAGCAAAGTGGCCTTGACCACGCCTCCACGTCTTAAGTTTAGATCTACCGCCTCGTCTTATTGCTTAAGACTTATGAAGTGCATAATAGGGCCCATAGTGTTCAGACAAAGAGAGAACAGCCATGGTCTAAAACAGTACCTTCTCTCAGCTCCTGTGTGGGAACCAGAGTGACGTTCTTCTTCTCTGAGATGGGAACGTACTCCATCCAACCGTCTGTTCCAGAGGGGATCCTGGAAGTTGTACGGGAACAGTGTGAGGACATAACACTTGTGTGCGGTACATAAAGGTGTAGAACACGGTGGAAACAAACCTCCCAGCTGTCAGAGGCCTCAGAATGCCTCTCTGTGTTTCTATAACTGGAGTTCACAAGAACTCCATACAGTGCAGCAGCTACAGTGACATTATACGGGATGTCATACTGGATGTCTCCAGCAGAGGTCTGTGCCACCGTTATACACAAGACAAAGTTATACAGTGAAACACTATATGGGATTGTAATGGTTAACCATCAACCTTATCACAGAATAGATGGATATCATTACTTGGTAAGTCTTGGTACAGCAGATAACAGTGTATTCTACTTGTCAACTGGCCGTACAAGTATTTTACAAACCCATCCAACTATCTAACATGTGGAGGACAACTGCAGGGATGTAACATTTCCAGGAGGCTGATCCGGGGTGAGCTTACCGGTGAGAGTTCTCTCTCCCCCCTGTGCTGCTCCAATAGTTCTATGAGAAAATGTGAAAAATGTCAGAAAAATAATGACAGATCAGCATATTTCCACTGTTCAAGTTACATTTCTATCACCAGATTGCAATAAAAGCTATTAACTAACCATAGAAGTCCATCTCTATTATTACCTACAACATACATTGTAGCTAACACCTACAGTACAGCAGATGATAATGCTAAACATGATAGAGAATCACGACCATGGCCACTAGGTGGTGCTGTGTGCTGAGTGATGGTGCCGCTGGCCCAGACACCTGTTGCTGGGAACTCTGAGACAGCTCAATGTCTCCGTTACAGGTTATGGGGTTGTGTTCTATTCTGAATTGGCTAAAAGGCTAAAGAAACGATGTTGTAACACTGTTCCAATCATACAAGGTTGTCTCCAAGCAGTCTCCAAATAATTCAAATGATGTCTGCTTCCTTGTCTTTCTCTTTTTTTCCTTTATGACCACACAATAATCGGATACATGTTTGTAATTACAGTTGAAGCCATGTGAAGTAAATACAGTAGGTTTGTGAAGCTAATAATCACAGTATTTGGCCACAGTTGGTTGCTAATCGGTCATGTTGTACTCACCCCCTGCGTATACTCCACCCCAACGTTTTCACTGCCAATCACCAGTAGTTCATACACCTGCTTATGACGCCTCAGGTACCAGTCTGCCTCCTGGGTGACACACAAACACATTTTGCAGCCCTGTTATTCTCTGTCTCTCTCTACAAACACACACTCAATGACTTCATTTCAGAACATAGTTGAATAGCTGCTTCCAAAAGCATGGAAGAGACCCAAAAAAGAGTAGCTGCTTTGGACCTATGGTGGAGCATGGTGGTTGGGGGGAGGAGGGATCTATTATGAAGCCCAACTAGTCAGTAGCGATTGCGGTGGCAGGCAAAGAATTCTTTCCACCCATAATGCAAACAACCTCGAAATTGTTTTAGTGAGTTTCTGAGAGCATTTGGACGTGAGTTTTCCCTCTCCCAGTCAGTTCATGAACGACAGGATTCTTTGGCAGCAGAAAGGCAGTCAGTCCCAGGCTCTGTGACGGGTAAATGAGGTCTCTGAGGCGGGGAGAGGAGGGAGAGAGAGAGACACACACGCACGCACACACACACACACACACACACACACACACACACACACACACACACACACACACACACACAGGCCCTACTAGGAGAACTCACATGTCCTATTCACTAATGGCTTCCAGGCTTTCCAGGAAATAAGGCTTTTGGGTGGGAGTGCAGAACAAGAGGACTTCATACTGAGGTTCCATACCGAGGCAGGAGGCAGGTTTGAGGGTGACTGTTTTTGGTGTTAAGTTCTTGGGGGCAAAGGGGTGGCTAATTTGTCCGTTCAAGTTAGCTCTACTGCCAAACTCACACAGTAGACATTGCCAAACCTCTGCTATGCTCTGAATTACTGGCACATTGTACATTCCCTAATAACTGAACCATATAATGAACACCTAGGGTAGATATGTGCTGTGAAACAAGAAACATCGTAAAAAAATGTAAAACTGGCATTATATTTACACAGCGATATTGGACAAATGCAGCACGTTGGAGGCTAACTCTGTGGAAATGAAAACCAAACATTCAGACCGAACTCTTTGGCCATGAACCACCTACTGAACCATTTAAAAATGACCAAAACACTTTGTCCGACATAAACACAACACAACCACAAGCCTCTCGTGTCACACACCATGTGGGGTTGGGCACACGTCACGTGACCTGATCTTACCCGTCGGGGTTTGGCCTCATGTCCCAGAGCCTCTCCGTAGTACTCCACATTCTCTGTCATAAACTCCTCCCCCTCGTGGAACAGCAGGTAGGACATGGAACACTCTAGAGCCTCCTGTAACATGTTGACTGGAGAGAGAAGGGGGGAGGAGGGGGACAGAGAGAGAAGGGGGGAGGAGGGGGACAGAGAGAGAAGGGGGGAGGAGGGGGACAGAGAGAGAAGGGGGGAGGAGGGGGACAGAGAGAGAAGGGGGGAGGAGGGGGACAGAGAGAGAAGGGGGAAGGAGGGGGACAGAGAGAGAAGGGGGGAGGAGGGGGACAGAGAGAGAAGGGGGGAGGAGGGGGACAGAGAGAGAAGGGGGGAGGAGGGGGACAGAGAGAGAAGGGGGGAGGAGGGGGACAGAGAGAGAAGGGGGGAGAAGGGGGACAGAGAGAGAAGGGGGGAGGAGGGGGACAGAGAGAGAAGGGGGGAGGAGGGGGACAGAGAGAGAAGGGGGGAGGAGGGGGACAGAGAGAGAAGGGGGGAGGAGGGGGACAGAGAGAGAAGGGGGGAGGAGGGGGACAGAGAGAGAAGGGGGGAGAAGGGGGACAGAGAGAGAAGGGGGGAGAAGGGGGACAGAGAGAGAAGGGGGGAGGAGGGGGACAGAGAGAGAAGGGGGGAGAAGGGGGGGAGAGAGGGGGGCACACAAACCGTTCAGGCAATGAGAAATTAGACAGAAGAAATTGTTCTAATAAGACAACCATTTCTGACCCATGTCTAAACAAGAGGAGCTGTCTTCACTATCTGATTTACACACTTGCACGCACGCACGCACACACACACTCGCACACCGTAGATCACTCCTTCAACCCGCTCCGCTCTATCACCTACTCCTATGTTTTCCACTATAATTAACTGAGGTCACCGGCTGATCCTCATATCTTAATCCCACCTAGGGCTGAATGAGATATGTGTCTGAACTCTGCTAAATCTATCAGGGTCTGACATTCCAGGGCCATGACCACAATGGAGCAAGCGCAGCACTGCGTGGGGAGCCTTGCCTGGGTGAGAGAATGGAAACACAGACACACGGAGCTCATTCTCCCAGGGCCCCAGGCTCCTCTGTGGGCTGGCTGTGGCAGTGGGGAAGGCAGGCTCTATACTCTATCTTCTGTCCCTGAACCGAGTGCTTGTAGGGACTTGCTATTGATGAACACATGTACAGGACACACCAGTACATGTGCACACATTCACACATTCTCTCCCTCTCTCACACACACACACACACACACACACACACACACACACGCAGGCACACACACACACACACACACACACACACACACACACACACACACACATACTTTACTAGCTTGTAAAGCGGCTCGGCTCTCATATCATTTCCTGGCTTGGCGGCTGCAGGAGCCTTTCTGCGGTCAGCACGGCTGCTCAGATTCCCAGGTCTTGAACAGTGAGGGGCTTTGAGCCCGTAAAAAACACAATGTCACAGACGGATCATTTAGGAAACAGCTTCCCGCAGAGCAATGAGGGGCTGTTGAGTGACGGGGAGACTTGACTTTTTAACATGCGCTCTTAAGCAGTGATGGATGACTGTGGCTCTAAAGGCTCTCTTTTAAAAGCTTGACTTAAACCTATACAATTGCAAAGGGTGACAAAGACTTTCGTATTTAGTCAAGATGGAAAAGTGATTCGTTCATCTAGGGAACTCAAAACCGCTGCCGCCACAGAGCCTAGAGTGTGTTAGCAGAGAGAGAACAGGTTCCACGCTCTCTTGGATAGCAGCCGTGTAGGCTGCTGAACTAACAGTGTAGCCTTACATAAGCACCATTTACACACAGAGGCATGTAAACTGACCTGGGATAGGGCATACCGCTTAATATGTTACCTGTGGCAGACTAGTCACGGTTCCGGTAAAAAGTGAAGTAAAAAGGGGTCTTTGTAAATGGGGACAAAGGTGAAATGCTGGTATGCTCTTTTGCATTTGCATTGAATTCCACTCTGTCCTGTACCCCACTTCCCTCCTCCCCTCCCCTCCCCTCCCCGCACCCAAACACTCCCCTCCCACTTAACCTGCATTGCACTGATGTGTGTAAACAGGGTAACCCAGGTAAACCATGGTAAATCCAAGCCTGTGTGAACGAGTGTCAGAAAAAACAACAACCTGGAAATCTTTTCTGCTATTTTGCCGTTATCTCTGTGGGAATAGAGAATAGGGTTCTACTGCAGCCTTACGTACGCAGCATCGTCAAGGGCTTCTGTTGAATATCACTGACTGAGCTCCGTGTTTTTCCAGGGATCCAATGATCCACTTTAGTTTCATTGGACACATGTGCTGCAGGGCATTTAGTCTAATCTGATGAGCTCATAAAGATCTGGCTGCTTCTCCCTCTCCTGTGTTGTCCTGCCAACCCCTCCCTCCTCCCTGTCGGATCCACACTCGTCGCAGACTACACAAAGGCTGCAGGCCCATTGACACACTGCAGGAAAAATGGGCAAATGATCGAAAATGACTTGGAGCGGAACAGTGTGTGTGTGTGTGTTGTTTCCTCTGGAGGTGTAGTGATCCCAGGGCTGTCTGACTGTCCTCTCTGAACGGCAGCTCTTTGTGATTCACAGTCATGGTTGCTGTGGCAACATTTACAGGCGTGTGTGAGGCGTGTGTGAACCATGGTGGCTGCTTCCCACCACTTGTTGTCAGGGAGTCAACGTCCAATAACGTTATAGAACATTCGGAGAGAGATTGCGGTGGTTAGGAGGAGTAGCTTGTGGCGTCACATTGAGCAGGTGACTGGTCAGGTGCAGTAGGTAATGAGATAGTAGAGTAGGGTGTGGTGGGTACCGTATGGTAATGAGATAGTAGAGTCGAATGTGGTGGGTACTGTATGGTAATGAGATGGTAGAGTAGGGTGTGGTGGGTACTGTATGGTAATGAGATGGTAGAGTAGGGTGTGGTGGGTAGTGTATGGTAATGAGATGGTAGAGTAGGGTGTGGTGGGTACTGTATGGTAATGAGATGGTAGAGTAGGGTGTGGTGGGTACCGTATGGTAATGAGATGGTAGAGTAGGGTGTGGTGGGTACTGTATGGTAATGAGATGGTAGAGTAGGGTGTGGTGGGTACTGTATGGTAATGAGATGGTAGAGTAGGGTGTGGTGGGTAGTGTATGGTAATGAGATGGTAGAGTAGGGTGTGGTGGGTACTGTATGGTAATGAGATGGTAGAGTAGGGTGTGGTGGGTACCGTATGGTAATGAGATGGTAGAGTAGGGTGTGGTGGGTACTGTATGGTAATGAGATAGTAGAGTAGGGTGTGGTGGGTACTGTATGGTAATGAGATAGTAGAGTAGGGTGTGGTGGGTACTGTATGGTAATGAGATGGTAGAGTAGGGTGTGGTGGATACTGTATGGTAATGAGATGGTAGAGTAGGGTGTGGTGGGTACCGTATGGTAGAGTAGGGTGTGGTGGGTACTGTATGGTAATGAGATGGTAGAGTAAGGTGTGGTGGGTACTGTATGGTAATGAGATGGTTAGAGCAGGGTGTGGTGGGTAGTGTATGGGTAGAGTAGGGTGTGGTGGGTAGTGTATGGTAGAGTAGGTTGTGGTGGGTACTGTAGGGTAATGAGATGGGTAGAGTAGGGTGTGGTGGGTAGTGTAGGGTAATGAGATGGGTAGAGTAGGGTGTGGTGGGTACTGTATGGGTAGAGTAGGGTGTGGTGGGTACTGTAGGGTAATGAGATGGTAGAGTAGGGTGTGGTGGGTACTGTAGGGTAATGAGATGGTTAGAGCAGGGTGTGGTGGGTAGTGTATGGGTAGAGTAGGGTGTGGTGGGTAGTGTAGGGTAATGAGATGGGTAGAGTAGGGTGTGGTGGGTACTGTATGGTAATGAGATCGGTAGAGTAGGGTGTGGTGGGTAATGTATGGGTAGAGTAGGGTGTGGTGGCTACTGTAGGGTAATGAGATGGGTAGAGTAGGGTGTGGTGGGTAGTGTAGGGTAATGAGATGGGTAGAGTAGGGTGTGGTGGGTAGTGTAGGGTAATAAGATGGGTAGAGTAGGGTGTGGTGGGTAGTGTATGGGTAGAGTAGGGTGTGGTGGGTGCTGTAGGGTAATAAGATGGGTAGAGTAGGGTGTGGTGGGTACTGTAGGGTAATGAGATGGGTAGAGTAGGGTGTGGTGGGTACTGTAGGGTAATGAGATGGGTAGAGTAGGGTGTGGTGGGTAGTGTATGGTAGAGTAGGTTGTGGTGGGTAGTGTATGGTAGAGTAGGTTGTGGTGGGTACTGTAGGGTAATGAGATGGGTAGAGTAGGGTGTGGTGGGTAGTGTATGGTAGAGTAGGTTGTGGTGGGTAGTGTATGGTAGAGTAGGTTGTGGTGGGTACTGTAGGGTAATGAGATGGGTAGAGTAGGGTGTGGTGGGTAGTGTAGGGTAATGAGATGGGTAGAGTAGGGTGTGGTGGGTACTGTAGGGTAATGAGATGGGTAGAGTAGGGTGTGGTGGGTAGTGTATGGTAAGACTTACCCTGGAAGTAGGCAAACTGTAGGTAGTCGTAGTGCAGCGGCAGGTAGTTCTCCATGGGAGACAGACGACCGGGCCGCGTCGCCAGGTCTCTCACACACTCGTGTTCGCAGTGCAACACCTGGGTGTAGTGGTCTGAAAGACACGCACGCGCACACACACACACACACACACACACGCACACGCACACGCACACGCACACGCACACGCACACACACACACACGCGTTAACATTAGGATATCAATATACAGCATCTCTTTGTTGTTCCACTGATTTCATCAGTTTCCATCCTTTGTGTACCCTGGTATCCAATATATTGTGGTGAGTCTCACTGAGATCAAATCTCTTTTACAAGGATCATCACACATTCCTCAGTGTTATCAGACAGGTGCCATGTCTCTCCCCTTCCTGGACTGATTTTAGAGATACCAGCTGAAATCAGTCTAGACACAAAACACTGGTTTGTAATCAAAGATCACGTCACCGTGAGTGCCAATGACAGACTATTTCCATGATGATACTCTGTATTTGTCTTTCAGCTAGTAAGCCTGATTAGGACAAAATGAGGTTGTGCAGTCCAATAGTAACACAATGTACACGCTCACAGTGAGAAGAACATCCCAAGGTGTACATATACTGGAGACCAATAAAATGAACACAATACTCTCTGTTGAACTTGGACTAGAGAACACAGAAGACAAATCCCTCCATTGTTCAAAGGACTTTTATTTGATGCTCTGACACCCACAGGAGGGAGAGATCAGCCTGAGGTGATCAATAAATCATCATCAGTTCATTCTTTAGGAGAGGCAGTAATGGTGAGTTCATGGCATACTTTTGTATCGTTCCCTGATGTCTGGCCAGAGGTTCAGTGGAGGAACAGCCAGTTGGATGGCAGTGGTGTGTGTGTGTGTGTGTGTGTGTGTGTGTGTGTGTGTGTGTGTGTGTGTGCATGTGTGAGAGATTGTGTGTGTGTGTGTGTGTGTGTGCGTGCGCCTGTGTGTGGCTACAGTGAGGTCAGACTTGAGCCGTGACAGAACCTCACTCTCCACACTGTCACCCACAACCACACAGGACAGTGACCGACTGCCCACTCTGAACACACACGCACGCGCACGCACGCACGCACGCACGCACGCACGCACGCACGCATCTCCAACATTTAGACAAATTCCGAAAACACAGTTTTTATGGAAAATGTTCTATGGAAAATACTTCAGTCTTGATTAGATGTCAAGGTAAAGGCTTTCCAAAGCTAATAAGCTCACATTCCATGTTTACACAAGTGCGTTGTACATGTGTTTGGCACAAAGCATGCTTGTCTTCCATAGAGCTGGGACTACCATGATCAGCATAGCATTCTGAGGAGGCAACCTGCCTTCTGTAGGTACAAACAGCACTGACAAAGTGTGTGTGTGGAGATAATTGCATAATTGTATGATCGTTTTCCAGTGTCAATGTATGTCTTAGACTGATGCTCTCTTGTCAAGCATCCTTCCGCACCAGTACATCCAATACTATCCAGCTGTGCTACTGAAGTGCAAAATGCATGATGCCGTGTCACTTCAGTCTAAGAAAATGCAACAGTAACAAAGTACATAAACCATGCATGTTCACTCTCTCTCTCTCTCTCTCTCTCTCTCTCTCTCTCTCTCTCTCTCTCTCTCTCTCTCTCTCTCTCTCTCTCGCGCACGCTCTCTTTCTCTCTCTCTCTCTCTCTAGTTCTCTCTCTCTCTCTCTCTCTCTCTCTCTCTCTCTCTCTCTCTCTCAGCGGAGCACTTCAATTCAAGGTGCTGGCCGTGTGGAGCTGTGAATGACCGATACAGGCCCTTTCCATTGACCTGTTCAGCCCTGCCCACCTGCGGTCAGATGGAGCTTTATGAGCCTGCTTTACAGGGAGAAATGTTGTAGAGGAGAGGGGGGGGGGAGAGAGAGGAGTGAGCAAGCTTTATAAGCAGAGCTCACAAGACATTTCTATGCTGTTCGCTTTTTGGACCATCTGAGATGGTAACAGAGCATGTCACAGACACATACATACACACACACACACACACACACACACACACACACACACACACACACACACACACACACACACTAAACAGTGTTGCTTATCTGCTTCTGAACAAAACAGCCTTGTTACAGTTAATTAGACAGACAGATATTCTTACTCAGATCAAGGCTGTGCGTGCTCGTTCCTGTCTAGATATGTTGTTTACAGTCATTTCGCAATCAATACAGCCTGTGAGGTCTAATGTTACCTTATAACACCCTCTCAGCTATTCAATGGTTCTTCCTATCTGCTCTCTACCAACCCTGTCAGAGTTCCTTTCAAGATGTCCATTGGTCTGTTGAACCACTTAGTGGTTCTGCGATACACATTCTCATGGCTGCAACAATGTTTTGAAATCACAATAGCAGGATATCCCACAGGAAAGGCCAAGAACCAAATGTGTGTGAGGGACTAAGGAGTCCTAGAATGTGTTGCAAGCCTGGTTGTCCTCATTTTGTTTGGGTTAGCCTGAAGAGCAGAAGGGAGGTAATATCAACATGAACTGAATCATAAAGTAGTGCAAGGTGGTAAAGCAATCTCTTAGAAAAAGAAAATGATGTTTGAAAATGTTATTTTACGGTAAGTCGATTTCTTCAAATGTGTTTGCCGTTAAATGAGTAGGCCTAAGGCTAAAACTAGAATCTCTCAATATCCCATAAAACACAGTTAGGCCTACGAGCAGAGGTGGGGACTAGGGAGACGTTTTTTGTCAACACTATCTCAAGACCTCAAGTGTGCCAAGAGAAACTGGCAAAGACTTGTCCCGGGAAGCAGAAGAAATATTGACCCCATCAATCACGGCAGATGTCTCAGCTTCGCCACCTATCCCATTATCCGCTTTTTTCCCGGACGATGACTCTTTCTTCGACACAAAGGTATGACGTCAAAAAACAAGTCACAGTAACTTACTGCTTACACAGACTGCTGCTTACACAGCCATTTGTGATTTCTTGGCACCAGACGGAGCCTCCGACCATCGCTGAGCACACACCTCTCTCTCTCTCTCTCTCTCTCTCCGTTCCACCATACATGTTTTCCCTTCATCTGCAGCCGTTTGACCCTGCGCCAAGATAACCCTGCGTGCCAAGACACTACCACGCAGATTTGATCATCTAGTAGGGATGGAAGTCCGTTGGCTGACCTGGCTTAGCGAAAGTTTCCTAAGGCTGACAGAGCATAACAAAGATAGAAGACCATGGCGTGCATTGGAGTACTGGAAGAACACTCAGAATAAATTCATAAAACAGACCACATCCCAGAAAAACATTATCATTCCTATCGTTTTAGACACTGCTGATAATAGGTTCCTAATGTGGAAAACCTCTCGACTACACAACATACTGCAACTCGTGAGATGAGATTTCGAAAACCATTGCCAGAGTCTAATGCATTTGAACATCTACACGAAACGTCCCACATCCCAAATTAAAGCAACCAAATGTGATCGACGTGACCTTTGAGGATTCGCACTGCTTCTACTGTAGGCCCACATGATTTAGCGCAATCGATAATCACCATGCGATTTAGCCACCCCACCAGTCTCCCCAAAATCCTGTGAGAAACACTGAGCAACAGTTAAAAAACACAACCGTTTCCTGTATTCCCCGAGGCCATGTTTCTCATAGGAGGGGAAAAAGTATGGCTCTTATATTCTCATCACCACAACAATGTGAATCATCTCCATCTCTTAGAAAGAGAGGAGTTCTGTGTAAAAAAAACAACAACTTCTGGTTGGCTAAGGGGTTCCTTGGTCACTGGGGTAAATTAGCAGTGAACACAAGAGTTCTGTGCTGTTCTGTTCTGTTCAGTCTGGCTGAGTCCAAACTGAGTCAGCACATCGGACCAAACAACCAGCTTACATCCATCTCCCACATACTGTACGCACTACTGTAAATATTTACACTTGTGTCTATTCATAGAGGGTCAACAAACACTAAGTGTTCGGAGAGGTGTTAAAATTAGCATCTATGTGCCAAACAACCTAACTCACACATCAAGACCACAGCAACAGTTTGGATTATTTAAGAGCTTACTGTACAGTATGTACCCCTCCAGATAACGAGTCAGAAAGCACAAATAGCGTATTAACAAACCTAGTCATAAAAGTGTAACACAGTACCACCTGTGCGGTAGTCATACCTGAAATAAGCTCGTAGAGGCTGTAGCGGTAGAGAACGTGGTCGTGGTCCTCAAACCGCTGCGGTCCTTGGCAGAGGGCGCGACACTCCACGTCTGCTCTGTAGTACTCCACCAGGGCCTCCTCGAACAGGACGATGGCGCCCTCATAGTCCCCTTTGTCATACAGCTTCACCCCCAATGAGAAGGCCCTCTGGGTGGACAAGACACACATACAGACATGGGGGGAGACAGGAGGACAGAGGGTTACGGTCAGTTTACAATCATGAAGCTCAGGCACGACTAACTAGCTAAGCAGGTTGCCACACTCCTCTTAGAATTGCGATTAGATTAGATGAAACTTTACTATCACTGCAGAGTACAAAGTACCAGACAAAGAAATGCCACGAATGCGTACTTCTTTTGGGATAACCACTGATCTTAAAGTGACCACCCACTTCCCATCTGGAGAGGTCAGAGGAAGGAAGAATGGAAAGGATGGATGGATGGATGGATGGATGGATGGATGGATGGAGGGATGGAGGGATGGATGGAGGGATGGATGGAAAGGATGGATGGATGCATGGATGGATGGATGGATGGATGGATGGATGGATGGATGGATGGATGAAGCATTTCTTCCATGTTGAAACAGGGACTCATCAGGTTGATGGATGACAGGCACTATGCGGGCGGCTCCTGTCTCACCTGATGGGGCCGGGCCTCCCGGTCCACAAAGTAGTCCTCCTGCACGCCTTCCAGAGCCTTGTACTGCTCCAGGTTCTGGCTCATGTCCACGTGCTCCGGGTTGGCCTGGAAGTACGTGTGGGCCGCTGCCGCAGCCTTGTCCAGCTGCTTCAACTACACAGGAGGAGAGAAGAGGAGGAGGGAGGGAGAGAGAGAGAGAAGAGAGCGGGAGAGAGCATTAGCACAGATATAAGCAGGGAGATCAGCACATAAGGCTACAAGATGAACGTCAGGCTGAGCCAACCGAGGCTGGCTGATGGATAGCTGGTTTTGGCCAAACACATCCTTTCCCAGGGTTTAACTCAATAAGCAACAGTTAGGGTGAAATGAGGCGAAACCCTCTTTCCCACCCACAGACACTGTAGTCCAGTTGACCTGGCTGTGGCCCCTGCGGATGGTTGTGCTGCACAGTAGCGGGGCTAAGTACAGGACAGAACAGGCCATTGATGACAGTGTTCAGCTCACCACTCAGCCCGCGCCACACAGGATCTCACAGTGAGATGAAACGAGTCTAGATGAGAGCAGCACTGAGCAGGATGTTACTGATCACTTCTACTGAAGCTGCCACTCGGCTAAGCACTCATTACCATCAGACACTGACTGACGACAGCCTTTGGTGAAATTAGACTTCAATGACAGCACAAGCTTTTTACACAATGCTTGCTTGTGTTATATACCGTGACATTCAAAAGACAACATTCGGCCATGACCTCAGACTCTCTATAGTGGCCCATCTATGCCACATTATTCGGATTACTGAGGGCCTTAAAATCAGCAAACAATAAGACTGACAAAGTGAAGTTGTCTCGTTTTTAAAAAAAATAATTAAGTATTCGGTGAAGTAGGAGAGGAAAAAGTGACTTTTCGCAGGACAGGCTGTTCCCATCCACATCCTGTCGGGATGGAGACCTGCCATTCATCTTGTCATTGTCATCCCCCCCCCCCACTGATGGATTTGCTTCCTTCATTGGAAGCATGTGGGAATCAAAAAATGTTGGCGTACAGTGTTAGCATGAAACTATTATCTTCAGTGTTGGATTCTAGACCGCAGAAATAGGTATCTCAAATGAATACAACACTGGAGGATTGTACGTAGTTAGCCAAGCGTCTTTCACTACTGACTGAGATCTCCTGAATAAGATCAACATAGAAGAGAGGGGTGTTTCTGAGTGTGTGTGTGTGTGTGTGTGTGAGTGTGTGTGTGTGTGTGTGTGTGTGTGTGTGTGCGTGCGTGCGAGTGAGGGTATATGTGTGTGTGTGTGTGTGTGTTTATACGTGTGTGTGTGTGTGTTTATACATGTTTGCATATTATGTGTGTATGTGTGTGTGTGTGTGTGTGTGTGTGTGTGTGAGTAGATCTGTTATGATACAGTACAGACCTCATGTCTAAATGAACTCACGGTAAAGGGGTAAGGCGAGCAGCTGTCGTTACTCCCTCTTGGCAGCCCGCGGACACGATCTGTGCTCTGAAGAGCTGTGAGATCACACTGTTCCATGTTAACTTGTTATAGCGCAAAGCAACAATACTGTAACTGTCATTGACTGACAGTGTGCCTGTTTTACACTCACATTTTCCCATAAATCTAATGTTAATTAGATAATATCTAATATAAAAATGTCTATAGGCCAGTGGCTCTTGATCGTTGTCACATCGCCCTCCTAAAAGCTGTCAAACTTTTTTTTTTTGTCATCCACCAAAGAAGAACGTCTAGTCAGAACCGTGCCTATAATTCCTAGCCATAGCCAAGAAGTGCCCAGGTTCCACCGGTGGGTGTCATACTGCTGTAAACCCCGCAGGTGATGAACCTCTCTCTCTACCAGCTGCAGAATGAGAGGTGTACTGTATTACTGTATGTGCTGTGAAAACTGAGGACTTAATTCCCCTGCCTTCACAAGCACCGCTCTACATAAGAGACACAGGTGGGCTACTGTACAAGTCGTTGGGGGGGGGGGGGGGGGGGACCTCCTGATGTGTGAAACCCCCCTGCCAACACCCCGCCCTTGTACCCACAGCCCTCCCTTCACATCAAAGGACTGGAACCTCAAAGGTGTCTTTAAAATGAAATTCCCTCTTTTCAAAACACTCAGCCAACCTGCCCGTGTCCCAGCTTGGGCTAGTCCTACAGATCTGTTCTGGAGGGGAAAGTCACAGTGTTGTGTTCAGACAGCAGGATGGTTGCTTAAGAGGTTACAGGGTGCCATGAGATCAAGTCCCAACAGAACTGATCTCTACTGTTTACATTCACAGGACGAACCTCCACCACCTCCTCCGATAGCTCATATCAAGATGTGGCACGACCTGAGCACCAAGCCCAAGAAGACCCAGAGGACCACACACACACACACACACACAGACACACACACACACACACACACACACACACACACAGACACACACACACACACACACACACACACACACACACACACACACACACACCCTTGGAGACTGAAGACCCATCTCTTCAGGTTACACCTTAACTGCTCCTCCTGAGACATCTACTACCCCCCCACCCCCCAGCACTGTCTCCTGAGACACCCGCTTTTCCCCCTTACTGTGTCCCCTAAGACTTCTACTGCCCCCCTTGTACTGCTCCTCCAGTGTCTATACAAAAAACATTTATTTGACTATTTTTATCTTTATCTTTCTTTTTTCCTTCTATCACGGAGACTGCCAATGGCCCGGGGCCTGAGCTAGATTACTCTTCCTGCTAGGACTGGTGGATTGATGATTCACTTTGCTTAGTCAAATGTATCGATTGTAAGTCGCTTTGGAATAAGGCATCTACTAAATGTCAAAAATGTAAATGTTAATGTAATACACACACACACACACACACACAAACGCACCCAGGAGATTATCCTTGGCTTAATAGACACATAGAGACAGATCAACACAGAGAGAGTGCCAAAGACACAGTGAGTAATGTCTGGTTGAGCATCTCATGCAGCACAGTCACGTCAGAAGGGAGGTGTGCTAGCACCAGGTGCTGAGATGTCAAGAGTGGTTGAACACGGGCCCTGATCTCCTCTCTTCTCCAGCCTCTCTGGCTGACACCGTACTGTAGCTGGGGGCGGGGGGGATTTGATCTGCTATCGCTATTTCCCCCCCCTCTTTTTGCGACACAGCCAAGGTTTGCCCCCTTTCATCTCCGGTGGAGAAGAGCAGGGGGAAAGAAAAGCTGCCTGGACATGCTTGGTTACCTCTGAAAGGCCAAAGAGTGAGCTGGCGTCAACTGCATTCCTGCACAGTCCAACCTCCAACCTTTCCCCCACCCCGCTGATCAGGGAGAGACACCCGGGGGAAGGACGGACGGGAGGACGGGAACAAGGGAGGCATTTTTGTGTCCCGTCCAAATGCTGACCTCTCCACTTCTTCCATAATTCCGCCAACCTTTTTTCTTCGCTGAGGCTGAAGCCAAGGACGGTATTGTGTAGTGTCCAGGAGAGGGGGCGGAGGGGGGGATCCAGCCACCTGGGAATTTTCTGGGCACCCACCTGCCCACCCCACCCACCCATGCCCATGCCTCAGAAAGGGCCTGGCTCACCCTCGTAGGAGGAGGGGGGGATACAAATCCAGCACGCCACCTCCACCACAATACGAACACAGCTGTGTCCCAGCCCTTACCAGACCTATTGTTCTGAGACGTGAGTGAGGCGTGAGCTGGAAGTGAGCCCTCCAGACCAGACTAGAAGAGGCTCACTACAGGAAGTGCCATCCATCTTTGTTCTTATCACATTTGCTAATATATATAAGTCTTCTACTGGGGGGAAAACTGATCTAAATAGTTTACAGACGAAGAAATGTTGTTGTTAAATTGAAGGAAACATAGTTAACCATGCACAAATGGTTCCCAATGAAAACTTGGATACAAAGACCCCAGGGTATTCTGTTGGCAACAGAGGAGTGCAGAGTGAGTGACTCATTGTGGAGTGATAATGGATTTATTGCCATATTCCTCCATGCTGACCGAACACATCCAGTGAGGTCACTCGTTTATGGAGAGGAAAAATCATGGAGCTTGGACAGGGTTGGTGGGAGGCTGTCAGGAGTACAGTATCACTATGTCATACCAAATTATGACTTAATCTCTCAGCTATTTCATTAAAAACATGTGCTTATAAATCAAAAGCGCGAAGTAGGTCGAAATACCTCCCTAAGGATGACTCTCTACTTTTTAAAGACGGATTACACAATCAAACTGTAACTACGGCACGATATTATAAATACGTGGCCATGCAAAGTCATCATGATTATTTCCGTTATCAAAGCTGCTTCCATCCCAAGGTCAAGGAAGGAGAATGAAGCTGGATGACAGGAAGTAGCCACGGCTTGTGTTTCTCAAGTGATGATTACGATTGGCCCACTGTCTCTCCTCTCCTGCATGTAGTGGGGGGCTGTGACCAGCTGTGTGTGGGTTGCCTTGGCTACAGCCTCATCATACACAGAGGGGGAGATCTGACCCAGTGACCAGGCGGAGAGACAGGAGGAGGAGGGACGGGGTTCACTACTCCCACAGAATCACTATGATATGATACACTATGATACACTATGATACACTATGATATGATACACTATGATACACTATGAATGAATGAATGAATGGTCTTTATTGTCATTGATATAGTACAGGTACCAAACAACGAAATTTGGGAGGGGGGGGGGGCTCCCCTGGTGCTAGGAAAGAAAACTAAAAACAAGAAGGGAAAAGAGCTGGTTTACATAAATAAAGGCTATGTACACTATCCACTATACTATACTATACAAATAAAACACTGTGCTGTACTCTATGCTATGCTATACCTATTCTAACATTTCCTATCTCTGAACCTTATGTACCCGAGGGTTGTCATATTGCACATAGTGTTATTGCACATTCATTTAAAGTGTCGCAGTTTGCAGGTTTGAAATGTTCACAGTTGTGTTTCAGTATTGCACTTGATTTCAATCTAGTAGCTGCCATCAAATTGTCTAGATTGTCCAGGGCCTAGAACCTAGGTCTTTGATCCACTATGATCCACTATGATCCACTATGATCCACTATGATACACTATGATACACTATGATATGATACACTATGATACACTATGATACACTATAATACACTATGATACACTATGATACACTATGATACACTATGATAGACTATGATAGACTATGATACACTATGATACACTATGATACAATATGATACACTATGATAGACTATGATACACTATGATACACTATGATACAATATGATAGACTATGATACACTATGATACACTATGATATGATCCACTATGATCCACTATGATATGATCCACTATGATCCACTATGATCCACTATGATATGATACACTATGATACACTATGATACACTATGATACACTATGATAGACTATGATACACTATGATACACTATGATACACTATGATACACTATGATATGATCCACTATGATCCACTATGATACACTATGATATGATACACTATGATACACTATGATACACTATGATATGATCCACTATGATCCACTATGATCCACTATGATATGATACACTATGATACACTATGATACACTATGATACAGATGATACACTATGATACACTATGATACAGATGATACACTATGATACAGATGATACACTATGATATGTATCAAGCCCTCTCTTGGTAAGCCGCCCCAGAACTGACCAACTGCTTTTAAATCTACCTCCGTCACGGACCTGTCGTCAGTTCCAGTCAGAAAGGTGTGATGGAAGGGTAGGTTGTTTAATTAACTCAAAGAAAAAAACATCCAAACATTCCAACATCACCTGTTGATTCTTCAAAGCTACCGAGCCAACAACCCTGCCATTAACAGCCAACCTTTTGATTACACAAGGCCTTGTAAAGCGCCGGCCACAGATTTGATTTACCCTCACATGAATTTCAAAAGCAAAACCTGTAATAAGAAAAACAACTAGTGCTTAGTATGTGCCCCTACTCTGCCCTCCTTGCTGAAAAGTAACCTGTGTTAGACCAGGTTGGGTTGCCCCGTCACTCTCTCTCAGAGGAGAAAAAACCCTCTTGATGTGGGATTCATGAGTAGCCAAAGCAAATGTCCATTTGCATGTTTCTCTCCCTGGGTAACTCGTGCTCACTTCACAAAAATGTAAATAGTCCTGGAGGGAAGCCAAAGACGCAGTGGAGGGTGTGATGAGGAGCACATACCCCTCCTCCACAAACAGCGAGGACAGGAGAGGAAAGGACAGGAGAGGAGAGGACACAAACGTGAGTGTCAGCACTCACCAGTAAACCACTGACATTTTGTAAACTGGAAAGAACTGGCACATCCTCCTTAAGCAAACTGGAAAGATCTGGCAACTACTGCCATTAGCAAACTGCTAAAAAAAAAAGCTACTGCTTTGGTCTTTATATTTTACACAGGGGAAAAAACTCGCTGAAGTACTCTCCAGACTCACACAAAAGAGACTAGGCTCCAGGGTCATGAGAGGCTGATTAGGGGTCAGGGTTCGGGTCGGAGCAGCCCCGGACAAACAGGAAGGAACGACATCACAGGGAGGAACTCATGGTCACTGGGAATTGTTAAAGCATTCCCTTCTCAAGCCTGTGAGACCGTTGAGTTGAGTTGGTGGGTCTTTGGATCTGGTTAACAAAAAAAATAAATTGTAAATTCACTGTGTAGTCCCTACTCCCCCATGCGGCCTGATTCAAGTCTCATTCAAGCCTCCTAGTGTGGGTCTCCATCTGGGACATGTAGAATAACAACACCCTAACTACGCACTAATAGCGCTGCCGTATACCACTTGGGGTGTCAGATGTATGCCCGTGGCTATTACAAGTATAAACATTTCTCACTGCTGCTATTAAACAGCCAATTAGTCAGCTAATCCTCGTCTGACAGGGACGTGACCTTCATGAGAAGGTTTTTTAAACTGTTACAGGGTTGCCTCACATCATATACTGTAGAGTACAGTATTCGGTTGGTAAGTCGTGACGTGTTTCCGGGTCCAAAGTTGGCTGAGGCGCTCTCTTCGAAATGCCTCAGTAATAATAATAATTCATTATATTTGTATAGCGCTTTTCCGAGGCTCAAAGACGCTGACAATATGGGGAAAACGGGAAAGTGCTGCGTCCCTTGTTGTATGAATAGATCCCAGTCTAATATACCTCTGCCTCACATCATATAGAGTACAGTATACCTCTGCCTCACATCATATAGAGTACAGTATACCTGCCTCACATCATATAGAGTACAGTAGAGCACCTCTGCCCTGCCACTTAGTATTGTACAGAGGGGAGGCTGGTGAAGGCAGAAATCGGAGGACAGGCTACACGTTTGATACCGTTCCTCATTCCATTCCATGCATTCATGACATTGTTTCCCCCTACTTGTAGTTACTGACCAGGTTGGATAATACATTTAGATTTAACATAGCCTACTATTAACTTTTATTTAGGTAGAGGCAATTGTCAACCTAAGAACAGACTTAATGATGACGCTGAAATACATTCTGTCACATCTCATCAGATGTCATGCACTGTAGTCAGCCTTCAACGTTGCACTGTCCTAGAACTAGGTTCACAATGTACCCCATCAAGAGTGTGTTAGAATGTTCCTCAGAGTATTTACTCCTCTATAAGCAGCAGTAATTCACTGACCAGACAAACAGGAAGTTTACTGTTGCTAATCCAATATTTAGGTTTTGGAGGCTGAGCCAAATTCAGGACTGTGGTTCCTCATACAAACAGACACACAAACCACCGCTATCTGTTATGGGAGCAGATTGAGTCGATGTGTTGCTGTGTGTGTAGACCAAATACAGTTAAACATCTTGCATGCTTAGACACAACATTGGGCGTGTTTTACGATAGTGTAGGAAACTTTGGACCTGCAAGGTTTGAGTTTTTTGAGCAGTTATTTCCAGAAGATATCAATAAAGCACTGTACTTGCCATCTTTTTTAGGCACTACAATCTGGGAGGTGTCTTGTTGTTTTTGTGCTGTAAACTAATATAGATTTTCCAAATTACAGTCATTCCATGTGTGTATCTTATGTTGTTTAACACTAACAATAAATGTGATGTAGTATTCAATATTCATACACTCTCTGTTCATAGTTTCCACTATGTTTCCATTTCCTCTGGTGTAATGGATGCTGCCTGATGTTGAAAAAACAAGACGGGTACTTCCAGAAGCTACCACGCCATTCATCACTGCTTGGCACATTGTGAAAAACTTCTGGTGAAAAGAACAAGAAAAAATAGGGACTATTTCACAGTACTTACTGTAAATCATAACAAGAAATGGGAGTATGATTGGAGTTCCATTTGCCCGGAGGAGAAACTGGAATACAGCCATTGGCTATTTCAACAAACCATTTGATTTGTGTACTAATGTGCGAGGCTGTTAGCTGCATTGTAGTAGGCCTAGTAGCTGTGTTTTTGGCTGATGGAGTGATTTGCCACGGGGAATTCAACTATAGGAAAGTATGTGTAAACGGCCAATCACTTGCTGTGTGAGAGTCAAATGTAGACACAGGGGATTACGTTGTAATTCTATAAACACCTTCTACCCAACTTCAGTTCAAAAACACACAATGTGTCGATTCACTGTTGGAGGACCACTTTAGGATTCTTGGAAACCTGGAAAACAACTTGTGTGCGTTCCTTTGTTGTGTCGCACATGCAGGGGAGTGTGTTTCCACTGACAGATTCATCAGTAAATGTCTGTCTGTCCAATCAGGTGCATCGCTCACTTAAAGATGCGTTACAGAATATTTGTAACATTCTTTACATCTGTGTGTATGTTTCATGATATACCGTAATGTTAGTTGATTCACACACACACACACACACACACACACACACACACACACACACACACACACACACCTGGCTCAAGACGTCTTATGACGTGCAAATTAGTTAAGAAAACATAACAGGTACCACAAATAAACAATTCCATCATAGGTTGTTAAAACAACATTTGAAGTTACCTCAGCTACACTAATCATTTAAAACAGCTTCATGGTACACCTACACAAGGGACACTGTAAGTCACTACTGATCACCTTCGCTGACCGGTAAAATAACCAGACATTGTTTTTACTCCACCACTAAAACACACAACACTTTAACACAAGCTCTCCTCACTATAACTCATACAGACCAGGAATGCCAGACAGAAAAACACAGTATCCACTACATCCAACACAGCTAGCACACACAACACGTTAAACACGTTAAACACACGTTAAACACCTCAGACAACTTCACCAGAAACGCGGAGGGGAGCAAGGGGGAGACTTTCCTCTGTGATGTCATGGGTAAAAGTTGGGGGCTCCCTTGTTCCCCCCACTCACCCACCCGTCCTCCATCCCTCTCTCCTTCACCCCATCCCTCCTTTCCTCAGCATCCGTCCCTGTTGACAGCCCTGCACACTGGCCCCATTCTACAGTCTGTCCTCGCCCCACCCTGGGCCCAGGCCACGGTGATCCAATAAGGTAATGTCTGAGGAATGCCTTAAAAGCCCCGCCACACGCACACACACACACACACGCACACGCACACAGCCTCTTTCATGAAGGCTAGGCCGTGTGAAGACATGACATGCACGCAAGGCAGTGGTGGCTGGATATGAATAAGTAACCACCCCCCCATCCCGCACATACACACACACACACACACACACACACATACGCACACATACACACACACACACACACACACACACGCACACACACACGCGCACACACACACACACACACACACACACACACACACACACACACACACACACACACACACACACCACCACCACCAGCCCTATCCCGTACGAAAACCCCTGCCAGACTGTATATACTCTACTGTATGTATGAAAAGAAAACAGCAGCAGAACAATCTGGCCAGTGTAGACAGGAGCAGAGAGGACTTCCGTAGGGTAGCGGGGCCCAGGCTGTGTGGTCTGGTTCTAAATGGAACCTGCTGGCTTTGATTAGAGCACACTCAGCCTCCGTCACAGTCGTCCACAGTCAAACCAGGAAAGGGGAACAGTTGGCCATCGTCGAGATTAACTAACAAAACACAAATTATGTCTATTATTAAACTCTGCAGTACAGTGGGGTTTGGCAACCTGAACAGAGACTTGTCGTCCTGTTGTTACAATGGAGCATCTGCAACTGCTACTGCTCTGTGGGTGACTCAGGAGGGCTAGGGTTGGATACACTCATCTCTCAGTGATGCCTTATGGGAGTTGGTGTCATAGCAGTGCCAGTGAAAGACTCCAGTACCCTCTCTCCCCAGCTTGCCCCCTAGTCTTCCACCATTTCCTGCCCAGCGTGGGCGGACAAGGCTGTCTTTGTGTGGTACCCTAAAACAGAGTGTGTGAACGGTGAGTCGTTCAGACAGGGTGGAAAATACCCTTTAATGTCCTCCTCCTCCTCCTCCTCCTCCTCCTCCTCCTCCTCCTCACACGTTCCCTCCCTGCCCGCATACAGTAACACTCTCTCCTTTCTCCCAAGAGCTTCTAAAAACAGGCTTCCCCGCGCAGCACCACGCTTAGGGTTATTTTGAAAACCCGAGCTCCCGTGATTTCAAACGCCGCCACTTTCCCCCCCTGATATAAAGGAGCCTTTTCTGAGTAGAATAGGGAAAACATTTCCAATGAGTTATTAGGTGTCAGAAACGTCAGAAATGCAGCCAACGCAACATTTTGTTCTCGTCACTAGGTGGGCCCTCTTGGCTGGGGATGCGTGTGTGTGTGTGTGTGTGTGTGTGTGTGTGTGTGTGGGGGGGGGGGTGATATAGATAGCCAGGTATTCAGACCACCACTCAATGGCATTCGTCAGATGTTCAGAAACTGTAGTTGGGGTAACTAGTACAAGCAAGGTTACAAGCAAGCAAGGTTACAACTGACCACATGAGTCAAAATAACTTCAAGCAGGGGCGCTTAGGTGGCGTAGCAGACTAAGCGTTGACCACGTAACCGCAGGGTTCCCGGTCCGATTCCGGCCGCGGACATATCCTGCATGTCATCCCTTCTCTCTCTCACCCATCCTTCCTGTCAAATCTATACTGTCTCTATCACAATAAAACAATAAAAAAAACTAATATACTAAACTAAATACTAATGAAAATTAAAAAAATTAAAATAATAATAACTTCAAGCAGGAACGTTTCATTCCCATCCCACAAAATCCCTCTGGCATAAGGAGGGGATTGAGGACGAGGACGACATTAAAACAGCCTTAACGAGGGACATATTTATTTATGGACGGACCCCTTTAGAGACTGGGGTCAGAGGTCATTCTGTCATGTGATCATGGGCACCACTCAGCTTTTCCACTTGGTCTGTAAAACAAATGGCCGGAAAATAGAGGAGGTTGCTTCGTTGTTAAAAGTTAAAATCGAAAGCAGGCCAGCACTGTTCACTGTTCACACAAAGAGAGGCACAAAGGGCTATGGGATCTGGGCGTGTGGGTTATGTATGTGTGTGTTATGTGTGTGTGTGTGTGTGTGTGTGTGTGTGTGTATGTGTGTGTGTGTGTGTGTGTGTGTGTGTGTGTGTGTGTGTGTGTGTGTATGTGTGTGTGTGTGTGTGTGCCCAGACAATGCCAGCATTCATCCAGCCACCCAGCCTTTGCTCTGTCCCTCCCTACCCCACCCTGGAGACATCTAAAATGTATTTGTTCATGTTGAAATCAATCTGCTCATATAGCCACGACTAAAAGAAAACACATTCAGCCACATTCTGCAATCCTTGGATGGATTTTAAGGTCACAGATCTTTTTCAGGGACATCTATCAAAAACTGTAATCTTTTTTAAGTACCGGTACACTATTTCCAGTATGCAAATCATCAATAATCTGTATTTGACACAAATCTGTTGTTGTTACTTTCTTGCCTGCAGCTGCACTCAAGAGATATTTACCATTCACATATTCACGTCACCCAAGAATGTTGCTTGTGTGTGTGTGTGTGTGTGTGTGTGTGTGTGTGTGCTATTATCACATCAACATCCTCAAACAGACTCTTCAGAGAATTCTGCTGAGTGTCACAAGTACTTCCTCAAGGGGTAGAGGCCCTCAGAGGTACAGCTCCTCTCTGAGAAGATCCCAATCCCAGATGATTACTTTTCGCCTGTCAACTCATCTTTCACTTCTGACTAGTGAAATAGGTCGCCTCCAGCTAGACACAGTCAGATGAAAAGAACACCATCTGAACTCCACTCTCTCTCTCTCTCTCCAGCTGAGAGCATGTAAGTGTAAGAAGCAGAACAGTAGGGGTTCAGGGTCATGTGACAAGGTATGGCACCGATGTCGTGCTGATTTCCACAAAGTGTCCTATGGACGTTAACTTGGATATGACAGTGTTTCTCCATCATATACACACAAGAAAATGGAACTATGCACACAAGCCTGAACACCTGAAGCTCATGTATCAACAACAAGACTCCAGACTGCGAGAGAGAGAGAGAGAGAGAGAGAGAGAGAGAGAGAGAGAGAGAGAGAGAGAGAGAGAGAGAGAGAAAGAGAGAGGGGGCTGGGCCTTTCTGTGACTCAATGTCCACTGCCAGCCTGCCTGCTGGCCTGTGTCCTCCAAGGCTCACTGGGGGGGGCGGCGGTAGCCTAAAGATTAGAGAGGCCGGCTAGCAATCGGAAGGCCGCAGGTTCGATTCCCGCCTCAGGATGGAGCTGCATGTGCCCTTGAGCAAGACACTTAACCCCTAATTGCTCCAGGGGTGGTGCCGACTATGGTTGATTGACATTCTTTTTAAGACCCTCATCCCAGAGCACAGCCAGGGGGGGCTTAACAGAGCAGGTAGACAGGCAGGATTCTGTGTGTGTGTGTGTGTGTGTGTGTGTGTGTGTGTGTGTGTGTGTGTGTGTGTGTGTGTGTGTGTGTGTGTGTTGCTAGGGGGGTAGTTATCTTTGGAAGAAGCAGTTCCTAAAGAAGTGCATGACTTATGTTCTGACAGTAGTCTGGCCAGGCAGGTCTTTTGGCAGGAGATTCTACCGGTTCTTAGAATACAATCTAGAGGTGGGCCAGAACCTGGACCTGGCTCTGGAACATCTCTGGATCAATCTCTCTGTCTGTCTATCTCTTCCTCTATTTCTCATCCCCCCATCTCCCAGAGAAAAGCCCCCCCCCCACTGAGGACAACAACAGTAGTGTAGAAGCAATGGGAAACAGGGCAACATCCCCCCCCAGGGCCCATGAAGAAGCAGCTTGGGAGGCCGATGCATTCCAATGGGACCATGGCGCAGGAGGGCTTCCTAATCTGGTCAGATCTGCTTCAGGGGGCATTAGGGAACAAGGCACAGAGGAGGTTTGTTTACCAAGAGCTCTGTAGGAGGGAGCAGATGGCAGTTCATCAAAACATGAAACGAATCCAACAGTGATCAATTGTAAAATATAAAAACTCTGGGTTCAAATATAAAAAGTTCTTCCTCATAAAAATGGGGAAAGAGGCCTATAAGCTCCTCTTTATGACTTTTAGACACAGATCAGGGAAACGAAACCCTTTTACTCTGGTGTATAGCAGACACGACACAGAAGAAGGCCGTAGCGTTCATCACGTCTAATCCAGGATTTGACTCCTCCAACTTCTTCCTCCTCCAGAGTCAGTGGGACAGCGCTGTGAAGGTTTATAACACAGGTCAACGAGACTGAAGAAGACGTACGTCCTCAACTAAAGCCTGTTCACTCTGGTTTATGGCAGAGAAAACGCAGAAGGCCATAACTTTCATCACGTCTAATTTGGGATGTGACTCAACTTCTTAGCGAAGGCAGCGACAGTGCTGAGAAGGTTTCTATGGTGTCCTCAGAAGACCATCTCTGGCTCAGGCACAGTTGGTCCACAGAGAGGAATCTAGCAGAGGAATCTAGCCCCTATTGTACAATGTCTAATAAATCATAGCATTCAGTAAGGCAATTTAACTCCATCAATAAAAAACACACAACACATGCACCATAAAACACATCAGTTGAAAGTTAAACAAGGGCAGTTAGGGGGGGCTGTACTGGTATTGAATTAAAACAGCTGGTATTGATTGTGCAAAAGTGGAGGAATAGGTGCCGAAACTACCACAGATACGCAGAAATTTGTAGTACTTTGTTTGGATCCACCAATTAAACATTTAGAGAAAAAAGAGATAATTGAGATAATGAAACATCATGAGTTATAATATTGATACAATTTAAATCATTCTTTGTAAATCAGGGGTAGAAAAAAAACACTGGCTGTGTTCCAAAATGCATTATTGCACAAACATTTTTTGGAACACAGCCACTGGCTTCTCAATAGACTCAGACACACACACACACACACACACACACACACACACACACACACACACACACACACACAAGAATGTGGGTGTGAGACAACAGTCTTAACTCTTCTGTGGGACTGTGTAGGGAAGGGGTGCAGCTCATTGGATTCTCAAAGTTCATTTCGGACATATTCTCAGATACTCTCCACTTCCCTCAGGGGTACACTGTGATGTATGGGGTCAACACACTGCTACGTTTCATCTTTCTTTTCACACTCACTCGCTCTGTGTGTGTGTGTGTGTGTGTGTGTGTGTGTGTGTAGCCACTCTAATAACATGTCCTAGCCCGAGGCAGGGGAAGTGAAAAGGGGGGGTCTTTCAACCCACAGCCCCTTTCTTTCGTTTGTAATAACTTGTAATAGGGTTGTGTAAGAGGGTGGTGTGACAAGTTTAGTTCAGGGGTAGTACATGAGTGTCTGGACGGCTGATGCCAACGTTTCCGATCCCTTCACAGGATTCCCCCCAAACACATGTTCTTTAAAGCTGACCATAAAGATAGCAGCATTATGACAGCAGCCTCAACGGGCAATACCTCATCCACAGACACACCACAGACACACCTCTAGATGGAGCTATGGGGGGATCACCTCCAGGTACATTCCTTTGCAACACGTCATGCATGTGTGCACACAAACACACAGGCACACACATACTTGCCTGTGTGGGGCATGCCCCCCCCCCCCCCCCCCGCAAGCACATACACATATACGCATGCTCCGTACACGCACACACACAAACACCCTCTCTCTATGGGGGGTTTCTCAATTTTGGACTCTGCCATCCATTAGCCTGTTATGGACTGTTTCTGCTGCCTGTTGTCACATTACACTAGACTACAGTTCCTGACACACAGCATGCCAACAGGAATCCAGGCCAACCTTCCCCCCACACACACAAACACACACACACGCACACACACACACACACACACACACACACAGCACAGAGGAGGGGGTTGACAGATTTAGACCTGTCGGTCTGAGGGTCTGGATAAGTCTGAGATGAGAAAGAACTGACCCAGAGATCCCCCCGACACCCCTCTGAGATCACATTAGACCTGCAGAGGAGGGTCAGGTGTGTGTGTGTGTGTGTGTGTGTGTGTGTGTCTGTGTAGAGAGAGAGAACAAGCAGATGTTCTACACAATAAACCCCAAAGGACCATTACTGCTCAGAGGAATACTTACTTTAGACTGCAGCACTTCCTGGCTCACAGGTTCTATCTTAAAAGGGCAACGTGTTGCGATAGCAGTATGTTTTGACTATGTATGTATGTGTGTGTGTGTGTGTGTGTGTGTGTTTGTGTGTGTGTGTGTGTGTGTGTGCTTCACAAGATCAGAAACTCACACGTGCCCTCTCCCTTTGATATGATTGGCTGTGAGCAGTTGGCCAGTCAGGGTCAGAGGTGGTGTGCTGCGGCAGTAGCCCGCATTCCTGACATTCCTCAGCGTTGACGTAGTCAGGGAGGTCAGGGGGACGCCCCGCGGGGGGTCTTGTACTTCCCAAGACTCTGCGGCAAGTCTCAGGGGCAGGAGGCCTAAGGTAACCCAGAATGCACTAGGGCAAAACACAGACGACTCTAGAAAGTGGCCCAATATTTTAAAAATGTTAATCGAGATCAGAATGTTTTTTTTTTTTGTACTATCCAGGAGCAGAAATATCTGTCAGTATTGGGGAAATCAACCAGCTCAATCTGATCCTGGATAAGCAAAAAAATAATCCAGATCATTCTGATCGGGATTAAGTGTTGAAATACTGGGCCCAGGAGATCAGCATTCACAATAGTGGGATAAATAAATACTGTTGTTTTCTGTTTTCTGTTGTGGTCTGCTAAGCATTAGGGCCAAATACAGTACGAGGCTTTACTTAGGAAACATAAGCTTTTAGAGTTTATTTAGCAAACATAAACCATAACAAACAATCAGTCACATCATCAGAGGACCAACTAACGAGCTAGCCAGTCAAGCAGCTGATTAATCCCTTTCATGTTCATTATGTCAAATAAACAACAGCAGGCCTCTATGTGGCAGCGGTGCAGAGCATCACAGCCATACTGGCAGTCTGACATCTCTTGGCAGTGGCACACTAATATTTCAGCCCTGGTGGGTCCATCTGCATCCATACGCCTGAAACCAGCTGCCTTGAGCCCTGTGAGCCTGACAGGGCAGCTGCAGATCAGAAGGGATGGTGTCATAGCCCTCCTGTCTCCCGATGAGAGGTTGGGAAGGGTGGGCGAGGACAACGGGCGATGGCTGGAGGCCTGTTATAGAACAGGGAGGCCTGATTTCTCTCTGATGTTCCAGGGAAAGTGCTCGGAGGTTTAGTTTAGGTGAGAGGACCCTGTAATTACCCTGTGGTTGTGTATGACATGGACGGAACAGAAGGGTAGGCCCACAGCCTGTAATTTCACTGACATCGAAGGCTTGTCGTCGTTTCCCTAGTATGTCACTCTGAGGATACAGAGCATGGGCCACATACAGTATAACTAATCTATTAGTAAAGGTATATAATCATTGGATACATATCTAGCCCATACTAAACATACATGTGCAAATATACATAGCCTAAATTTCCAGTAAATTAACTGCATTAGCTATTCCAAATCTTTCATATCACCAATTCAACAGCGTAAAAAAAAGCTATAATTCATCCCATGTGCCATTCCCGAGGAAAACAAAAACAAAAAATCTTGAGTGATGAATTTCATCCTTTATCATGGAAGCCTGTTACCAATTTGCGTCCTGTCCCCCCCCCCCCCCCCCGCTGGGGGCGGTGCGGATGTGAGCTAATGGAAGTCAATTGACTCTGGTGTAGAGAAGGGGCTGCAGTCTACATTTGGTTTTCATTGCCTGGGACACACAGGTCTGTTTAATTAAGACCATTACATAGAGAAGTGGAGCTCGTATGCCACGGACACCAGCAACCACAACACACAACACACAACACACAACCACAACACACAGTCCAGCAGGCTCAGGCCTGATCCCATCATGGTGTGACGAGCACAAACAGAACATCGTCAAAAGGGAGAGAGGAGGACCTCCCCAGATGTGGGCTGATTAAAATCTTGCATCACTCAATCTGGTGATCAATACGGTATGTATTCTATTTCCTTGTAACTGTTGTACTTCATGTTCCAGTACACACACACACCACACACAACGCCCATGGCCACACACCGAGAGCTCTAAATATTGCACTTCACTTCACAACATAGAGATATAAAACATCTGTGACACCATGCAGTGACACCATGTGGGCGTGTGTGTGTGTGTGTGTGCATGTGCATGTGCTGACACTGGTTGTATGCAGAGGTTGATACCAGGACACAGAACTCCAGGAATGAGGAGTAATCTGCTCCATCAGCCCAGTGAGAGGCCTCCATTCCTGGGGAAGTTGAAAACCAGAGACCTCCCCCCCCTTGGTCTGGTCGAACCACAGGAGCTGAGCTCTGCTGCATCGCATCATGAATTCCTCCAAAGAGATCTTATCCAGAACGTTGATGAATCATCATTGTGACTGACTGACATCACAGTATTACGCTACCATTATCTGACATAAGCAGTTCTACAGTATGTAGAGCATTAGGAGAGGGGCAGAGTGTGTTATGAGAGTGTGTTATTATGAATAATTGAAATAGTTGCCCACGAACAACTTAGCAATTATTTGACCCTGAATGATCTCTTTGATGGCTTTCAATCAGGCTTTCGCCCCCTACATAGCACTGAAATGGCTTATTAAGGTCCTTAATGACATTTGTGTAAACACTGACTCCGTAAAAATCTCAGTTCTAGTACTACTAGACTAAAAACTTGTACACATTTAAATTTGTATACAAATAAACGTGCCTTGCCTTGCCTTATGAGCTAACTGTGACCTCCTCGTGACTTTGGGGATCAATGCCATTGAAGACAGTGAGTGATTGACACTTGGTAATGCCTCTACACCGGACATCCTGAAACACTTAGTGAGGGAGATATTCATCTACACAGATCAGCCTCTCACAGGGGCAGAACTGAAACACACCACCTGGCAATGGTTTCCATTCCATTCGCTATGGGTGAGATGCAATAGGATATCTACTGTACAATCCAAATATTCTTGTTCAGGCAAAAAGCGCTTCTGAAATAAAAACATGTGTCAGAGATTACCTGTAGAGGTTCATTAGATCATAGGATAAACAGACAAATAAATGCACACACACACACACACACACACACACACACACCTGGGATACATAACAGGACCACGGGTGTGTGTGTGTGTGTGTGTGTGTGTGTGTGTGTGTGTGTGTGTGTATGTGTGTGTGTGTGTGTGTGTGTGTGTGTGTGTGTGTGTGTGTGTGTGTGTGTGTGTGTGTGTAAGGGAGGGGTCCACCCCTTGCTGAGTTTGAGAGGTTACAGACTCCCCAGCCCAATTGGGCAGAGAGAATAAATAACGTGAGCACTGACCCCCATGCAGGGAACAGATGCTTTCTAAATATTTAGACAATCTCTCCTCAAATGTCTCTCCCTCCCCAGCAACCAATGACCCTCTTGGCGTTTTACTGCCAAACCTTACAGCACGTCTGAGGATCTTCTCCTCCAAGAATCCCAGCGATCCAGACCAGGCACTCTTATCTGCCCTGCCTCTCTTCCTCCAAAGAATTTCCAGAGCTATGGCCATCAGCTCTCAAAATAGTTGAACAATGTCAGCTTTGAACCAGAGTCAATGCAGAAATGGGCGTAACGTGTTTCTGGACATTTCTGGAAGGATAGCATTTGAACCAGAGGTGAAAGAGAGAGGGAGAGGGAGCGAGCGAGTGAGCGTGCGTGAGAGAGAGAGAGAGAGAGAGAGAGAGAGAGAGAGAGAGAGAGAGAGAGAGAGAGAGAGAGAGGAGAGAGAGAGAGGGAGAGAGATAGGAAGAGCGATAGAAAGCGAGAGACAGTGTTCTCAGTTTCAGCTCCAGCTTGCGCCCCGAAATATACAGGGGTCTATAAGGAAGTGGTTTGGCATTGTAGGTCAAACAGGAGGTTGGAAATGACACATACGGTATGTTCATTCTAAAACTACAGCTCTTATTCTGGAGGAATGTTGGTCCTCGCTGGCTAGCAGCTGCTGTGGTACATTTTATGTACCCCAACAATTCTAGACTGTTCTCACATTCAAACATTTAATGAACCCCATTACAGAAATAAAATCTGCACAAAAAATAAAAACAAAAGGCTGGTTGTCTGAATTGAGAGGAAGAAAACCATTATGACTTCAAGTTGCTAAATAAAATGGAACAGGCAACAGTTTTTCTTTTAAAAAGATCCTTAAAACACTCCATCATTATTCAAACAGTGTCTGTCCACCAGGTCTACACACAGATATTACAGCTCTATAGGAGAACCCAGAGAAAACAACGCCTCCCATTTTCACTGACTAGATTTATGTGAAACGCGTTCAAATTAAGAGATTTTCCACCTGACCAAAACTATGAAATGCAAAAATTGTTCTAATAAAAAAAGCTGAGAAAACATATGAACTTCTGAAATGGCAGAGAGGTGTTGCCAAAGTTATGGGTCATTTAGGTCATTTAAGAGCGCAAGGCTTGTGCCAACTGCAAGGGGGGCCACACCAGTGAAAGGCCTGCTTTCACCAGCACAAGCTGAAAGTGGTGAAAGAGAAACAGATTTATCGCTAAAGAACTGTTTACAAGAACTGCCCCCCCCCCCCTCCCTCCCTCTCCTCTCTGATCCGACGACCGCCTCTGATCAGGGTAACCTTTTAGCTTTGTGGGAGGTCTCGGTGTTTAGGAGCATTGACAGATAGATTGGACCCAAAGGAATTCTACAGGGCTGGGCGTCATCATTGAAGGGGTGATGGCCGTCTCACACTTGGTGACACTATATCACCCGTCTCAATAAGTAGTTGCACACGATGGTGCTTCTCTTTCTGAAGATTGTCTTGACCTAGAAAATGTAAAGGAAACATTTGCAAGCGCTACACACACCCCAACACCACCTTGCTGAAATGCACATAAAACCATCAGACATCATCACAGACACACACTGTTCCACACACCAAAACCACTTTACTTACTACTCTCATTTTCAATGTACATTAAAGCATGAGACCTGTGGCTGATCTATTACACAGAACAGTGGGGAGTAATAGCTATCCCAGACAAACCATCACGCACACACACACACACACACACACACACACACACACTCACACTCACACTCACACTCACACTCACACTCACACTCACACTCACACTCACACTCACACTCACACTCACACTCACACACACACACACACACACACACACACACACACACAGTCATATGAGCCTAACGCTGTTATATTTTACTGCTACCGTGATGTCATGTGTGTCTGCTGCGTGTCTATGATGAACACTACAGTAACAGAACACGCAGGTCTGGGAATGGCTGGGTTGTACGTCTAACAACCGATATATGACTAACACACATGTCTACAAGCACAGAAACAGACATCCTTGTTTTAACATACGCAAGCCTATCCGGACTACAAGGTGTGATCCAGACGTGATCCTTCTCGTCCACATGCTACTTCCCTTTCTGTCAGAGAGAGAGAGAGAGAGAGAGAGAGAGAGAGAGAGAGAGAGAGAGAGAGAGAGAGAGAGAGAGAGAGAGAGAGAGAGAGAGAGAGAAAGGGAGAGAGAGAGAGAGAGAGAGAGAGAAAGGGAGAGAGAGAGAGAGAGAGAGAGAGAGAAAGGGAGAGAGAGAGAGAGAGAGAGAGAGAGAGAGAGAGAGAGAGAGAGAGAGAGAGAGAGAGAGAGAGCATCCACAGTTCCAGACTGATATTAAGTTGGAAAAGTCTCAGTTTGATGGTGAGTCTGGAGCACAGGAACACAGTTCACCCACAACCCAGGAATTTAGACAGTGTGTCAGCCTAAGCAAACATGAGGTGACACACTGAAACAAAAAGATCTGCTCCCCTGGCTGCTAAATGTCAATGGTCAATGTAACAATGACTTAGAGCTGGGCTAAAACACATTTTAGCAATCCGAATGTATGGTTTAGGACGATGCTTAAAAACGAAAAACGATTTTCACCGTAACTTGGGTAATTACGGTACAGAACCACCACCTCTTCCCTGAGATTCCATAGTTAATAGCAACCCCCCTGCCCCACACACACACACACACACACACACACACACACACACACACACACACACACACACACACACACACACACACACACACACACACACACACACACACACACACACATGGCAGCATGCACTAATAAAAGTGAGGACTTTGTTCCCAAGAAAGGCACTCCTGTCTCCTCAGTCGTCTGGAAGCGGTTGGGTTTTCGCAGCGTCAGAACTCGAGCAAACCACTGTCCGCTGTCTAGTTTATCTACAGTCTGCGGCAACTAAAAGCAGCAGCACGACAAATGTATTCCAGCGTCTCAAACAGAGACATGCAGCCGAGTGGGAGAAGTGTGTGGCACTGCGAGTTGCACAAGACAGCTCTAAAACACCTGTGAAAAAGTAGGTAACATTAGCAGAACCATTTTCCCATAGTATCCCAACATTTAAGGCCATATCGCCCAGCCGTACAACGACTCATTAATAACTATTTAGGCCTACTTATGGCTCCATCGACTGACCGCAATTGATCTCTCTCTCTCTCTTTTTTAAATTACTCTTGAGAGAGAGGTGCGTGAGCTGAAGCAGAGCCGACCAAACTGTTGTTACCTGGGCAAATTAGTAAGTCTGTGGGCTGCGGCTAATGGCTAACTGAGATTTACACTGCACTCAGACTTTTTTTCAATGGAGTATTTGACCTCCGGTGTACCAGGAGGGTAAAAAAACCAAGAAAACTGGTTTTTCAATAGAGGTGATGAATGGCTGTGACAAATAATCAATAACACGCTTAGTTATATATCATCAGCGCTGTGTAATGAACATCTGGAAATGTGGAGGCCACCGTTGAACAAGGCCAGTCAAGTCCTCCTCTGAACAGTATTCATGAGGTCAACGTCGAGGAAGGGTCATGCAAAGTAGCGCCAAGACACACTCATATGTTGAGGTTTACCTCAATAATTACGGCTTGTTACATACCAAGGGAGTATGTAAGGGAAAAGTCTGAGGCTTTTCACAACCGTTTCTTTTGATCCCATCCCAGATCCTTTTAGCTTATTGGTCTCCATGCCCATCAAGTCCATGGTCCCATTCATTCGCTCACCAGTCAGCTGTAAAAGCTGGAAGCCTTTGACTTCAGACACAGCCTTACGAGTCACAAGACAGCCTTACGAGACATGTTGGGGAAGGCACACACACTTGTGGTAAATTATTCTTCCTCCTTTTCCACTGAGGACTGTTTCGGGCCTCGGCTCGGACCTGAAAAGGCCAGTTCTACAGCAAGCGGTTTGGCAGTAAAAGCAAGCCGGAGTGAAATATTCCAGGTGATTTATAATCTTACACTAACACAAGCAAGGGTTATGTATGAAAAATGTAGCCTACTACGGTACTACTTTAACTAAAAGACATCTCTCAGTGAGTTCAACTCTGAGTTCATCTACTCTTATCCCTGGCCACACACACACACGCACGCACGCACGCACACACACACACACACACACACACACACACACACACACACACACACACACACACACACACACAAACACCAAACACATCCCTACACTTTCTTCTTCAAAGCTTTTCCCCTCCATTCTTCAATTTCAGTCAGTGGACTGGAGATGGAAGAGGGGTTTTACCCTCTGCAGGGTTCAAAGCTGGAATTGGAAAATGTATTTACCTTTTACTGTGCTGTTTCTACACCCCTGTCATCACACAGAACACTACAAGGTCAAGAGCAAAATGGGTGAGCAATATCTGGCTCCATCCCAAACCAATATCTGGCTCCATTCCCTATGCCCTTGTTGGCTCGCTGTCCCAAAGGATTTGTCTGACAAAACAGGTGAATGCTGCTATCTCAATCCTACCAGAAGGCTGAAGATGTGGAACTATTACCCTACCATGTAAAATCCTCCTTTCAGTTAAAATCGGAGAAAGGAAATACGGGCACAGTGATATGAGCTGTCCATCCCAAAGGGACGAAAGGGAAATCCCCAGCAAACTCAGACAGACGGGAGGGAAGGAATTACCAGGCCTCAGACAGAGCAGTCTGGCCTGGGAGTCTCTCTCCCCACCCCCATGTTACCACCCACCACATAACCACCACCACCTGGCTTTTAACTTGAATAGCCAAGGCAACCAGTGTCCCTATGGGACCCCCCCCCCACCCCCGCCCCCCCTGGATTCCAGGACAATGATTCTCCATGGTCTCCAAAACAGACACAGTAAGAGTCAGCCTGAGTCTGACTCAGACAACGTCATAGATAGAGGAATACAGCGATCATCTGTGGTGAGGCTAGTAGTAGCAGTGTAAAAAAAAGAATGTAATCCCCCTGACTCCTGGAGTAGGTGATTGACCTCATTTCCTCCTTGGTTCGGGAGTGGGTCAAACGAACCCGAACCCAACGGTGGCCCCCCTTGTGTCTTCCTGTTGCCCCTCATAAGGAGAATTGACCAGCCAACGTGGCCTCCGGACACGGCTGCTACTTCCATTATGTATCATTTGATACTCTCCTGACCAGAAAGATATCCTGGGTATGAGATTTGTATCTACAGCGCTCCCTGCCAAACACGGCTGGGGGGTTCCTAGTTGTGTGTGTATGTGTCACTGAGAAAAATAACAGCTTCGTCTGGGGAACACGCGGAAAATGTAAATAATTACAGTCATAAAACTCATGACTCGACAATTTATATTTCCTGGCTTTAAACATTTTCATCTGGAAAAAAACCCATAGGGATATGGCATGTGACAGCCAAGGTTGTATGAGTTAGTTAATGACTGATAACAGTGTAGAAACACAATCTCTTTCCAAAAAAGAGGTAATTCCCAAAGAGCATCCTTAATCACAGGTCAGGGGTTGACAGGTAAACGCCCTACCTGTCTGCAAGCTCAACTTTCACCGAGCACTCTACACAGACAGCAGTGACTCTCTAGCTCGGATAGCTGCTCTAACCCCGTTAACATGGGCGCCAAAATGAAACTCTGACGTTGACGCGAGGTTGACGCAGCCAGTGACATTTAGCTATGGTTATTCCCTTCCATAACACTGGGCCTCTGCACTTAGCCTTCTAGATGGGCATAGGATCTAGAAGGATGCTTGTTATGAAGGTGAGGTTTCCACAGTGAAGTCATGACGGACAAAAAGAAAGCCCGGCTGAAGACATCGCAAAAACCTTTCAAACATTTCCCTTCCCCTTTTAATCTCAAACAGGTGATGGTAAGTGATACTCAACTTACAGAAGAGGACAATGGAGAAATGGCCTCTTAGAACACATAGAGCTTTCTCACCGAGGTGTAACGCCGGGTTTTGTTTTCATATAAAAGGGATGTTCTTAGTTGTGAACAGATCCAAAAACAATCACCCCCCCCCCCACACTCTCATCCAGAAGGCTTATCCAGAGAGTGGTGTTGGTTTCTTAAGTCCTGTCCAAGCCCATTGAGTGTGTGTAAGCCCCCAGGACACGGGGAGAGGGTGAACTGAAGGTGAGGGCTATTACCAAGCTAAAGAGCATTCCCAATGGACAGGGAGGCTGTGATTGAAAACACACAGGCCACAAGTTCTTTCTCAACACCTCAATCTCTTTCACATGAGGGGGGGAGTGGAGGGGTGGAAGGGGGGGGGGGGGGGGGGGGCTTAGCCTTCCCAAGGCACCGATCTGGGGTCAGGGTTTGTTTTCTGGCTCATAATGGCAGTGGTTGGGATTTGGAGTATAGAGAGCAGATTCGGAACCAGTGCTTAGGTCTCCTTTCTTTTCCATTCCACAGTTTTCCTCTGGCCCTGGAGCGTTGAATTCCTCACAGAATCCCAGCAAACCTTTGCTACAGTAATACTGTGGTTTTGTTCAAATTGGGAGTTGGGTAATGAAGCACAGACCATCGCATTTAACTCTGAGGATTCAGACGAATACAAGAAATCCAGATACGAAATGCGGAAAGCTATCAGAGACACTAAAAATCAATACAGGGACATGGTTGAATCACAACATCAGGGCATTGATGTGAGAGGTATGTGGCATGGACTACAGACGATTACAGATTATAAAGCAGAGATCTGACAGGATGTGCACTGATGCTTCGCTACCTGACAAACTCAACATCTCCTGTGGTTGGTTTGAGGGAAATAACACAGAGCCCCCCATAAAGGCTCTTGCTGCTCGCAAGAACAGTGTGCTATTGGGCGCTTAGGTGGCGTAGCGGGTTAAGCGTTGACCATGTAACCGCAGGGTCCCCGGTTAGATTCCGGCCGGGGACATATCCTGCATGTCATCCCTCCTCTCTCTCTCACCCATCCTTCCTGTCCAAATCTCTACTGTATCTGTCATAAAATATATATATTTTTAAAAAGAACAGTGTGCTATCGATCACTGCGGCTGACATAAGGAAGGCTGACATAAGGAAGGCTTTCAAGGTTGTCAGAATCCTCAAAGCAGCTGGTCCAGATGGCATCCCGGGTTGCTCCCTCAGAGCATGCGCTGACCAGCAGGCAGACGTCTTTACGGACATCCTCTCCCTGTCCCAGCCTGTAATCCCCACCTGTTTTAAGGTGACCGCAATCATTCCAGTTCCCAAAAAGACCAAGGTAACCTTCCTTAACGACTACTGCCCTATTGCACTCATGTCTGTCATCACAAAGTGCTTTGAGAGGCTGGTTAAGTCCCACATCAACCTCCTCACTAGCTGCCACACTAAACACACTTCAATTTACATACCGCCCCCAACAGATCTACAGATGACGCCACCGTGTTCACCCTGCACACTGCCCTATCCCACCTGGACAAGAAATTAACCTACGTACAAAAAAGATAATATCAGATCTCAGACAGGAAACTTTCTCACTGATGATATCACTTATTTAGGAATTAACATATCCCCGAGACTATCAGAACTATTCCATCTAAATCATACATCTCAGTTAAAAAGCATTGAAGATGATCTCACACGCTGGTGACACGACAATCACCTACACGCCTTCTGGTCCTGTTCCAAAGGTTCAACGTTTTTGGAAAGATACTATAACAACCAAACTCACAGAGTTTCTGTCATGTAACATCCTACTATCTCCATCCATCTGCCTTCTCGGCGACCTGTCAGACCTAACAACACCAAGCAATACATCACTACTTGTAGCTCTAGCTGCCCTGGAGCCTGACGGGGCAGAATACAACCACAGTGGCCACAACCAGGCAGTGTCCGCTGCTGCTGCTGAGGCTCCCGTATGACACAGCTCATGGAAAACATGAAGCAGGGGAGACTTTTCTATGCCTGCACGTTGGAGCAGACCACAGCAGACTGTGCGAGTGAGAGGACAAGACACCAGGGTTATTGTTGGCTGGAGTAGAGCTGCTGTGAGGCTAGGAGGGCTAGGACCACACCACCTCTTCAGGAGAGAGAGAGAGAGAGAGAGAGAGAAAGAGAGAGAGAGAGAGAAAGAGAGAGAGAGAGAGAGAGCAAGAGAGAGCAAGAGAAACGGACAATCCAGACAGCACTGCCTTGACATTGAAAGTAATTAACAAATCCCTCAGATATCTTGCATAAATCAAGTTCAAATTCAGATTAATTAGACAAAATGACAATATAGAGCAAATAAAAAGCCTCAACAGATGACTTAATAGACTGCTAATAACCTCAGGTGAGTCTGTTGACTGTCCATTAGGAACCCTGTGACAGGGCCAAAGAGTAACCATGGTGATACAATGGCCATAGTGTAACAGTACCTGTCCTTCCCCTGACTCCAGACTGAGTCAATCCAGTAGACACCCCAGGGGTAGGAACTAGGAACCTAATTTCCCCCAGAATGACATGGCTCAGCTGGTCTCTGTGGAGCGCTTCAGGAGCTAGCCATCTGTTAGGACCAGCGCTAGCCGCTAGCCTCACCAGCGCTAGCAGCTCAGCCCAGTCAGCATTCCTCCCTGATGAAGAGAGGTATGACGTGCTCACACAGAGCACCAGACCTCTCATTGGCCCGTCTGTTTGCATCAACGCTGCCTAGCAACCCCCCCCCCCCCCCTCCCCACGCAGGAAACTGTATCATACAGCGGACTTCATTAATAAGCATATGTCAATCACTTAGAGGAGAGGGAGTTACAACTACACATACAGTCATTCAGAAAGAATAACTAAGTCACACAGCCGCCTTCTTCTTGAAATCAATTTAATGAATGCTAACATTCATTGCGTGGGCCTCGAAATCCCAAAGTGTCTCTCACTCTCACAAGAATATGCAGTAATCATGTGAAATATATATATATAGCCTAAGCGCCTTTAATTAACGGAAACCACATAACTACCATGCCTATCCTTATTTAGATCATTAAACGAGAATGTGTTGGGCTTAACTTTACGAGAGTTTGGGGTTAACCAGTAAACCGGCATCAAAGACAACTTCTGAGCTTGTAGGATTTCAAAGACGTCAGCGTTCTATGGAACCATAGCTCTCCCAAAAGCCCTTAGCCCTCCAAGGAGACCAACAAAAGCTCTAAATAAACCCCCTGCACCAGAGCTCAGAGCTAGGTCCTCACATCCTGAGAAATGCTGCATCACTTCTCCCTTTAAGTTTCAGCCCAATTCTGAAAACAATCCAGCAATATCTGAGAAAAGCTCTGGAGATATATTTTATAGATAGCAGGCAGAGTTATTAGAGGGAATAGCACAGATGATTGTTGTCTGGATGTACTAAAAGGAAATGCAGGGGGGGGGGGTTATTTGATCTGATATGGTGATTGAGGTGAAGCCCACTGTGCGAAAACAAAAGACCCCTTTGTTTTCCAGATGGGATCTCCCCTAGACTGTATGTGCTTCTCTTGCCAAACCTATTGATCTCACTTATTATTAGTTACAGACCCAGAGTAATGAATACAATACACTATATTCAACTGCTTCACATTCTGAAGTGGAAATGTATACCACCATGGACCAAACTCCATATCCTATCCAACTTCATATGAACCGTAAATACAATATTGGCAACACATTCTAAAAGGCAAAAGTGGCAGTTGGTCAGGCTCAGTGACGGGAACTTTATGTCGGCTTACAGTGATTGTTCAGGTGTGAAATATTCTCTCAGTACCATAAACACATAGTTAATTACATAGAGAGGATACATGATTCATAGATAATTATAGTGCAATACGAACAGGCCTGAGGCATCCGATTTATAATGTTTATATTCAAATATTGCCCTACTAGGTAATTCGAGCCCCAACAAGTTACTTCAAAGCGAGTGAAATACCTGTATTGGGAAATTAGTGGTGTAAGTAAGTAGCAGAGCTGCTCAGAGAGATTTACATATTGATATGGGTAGGTTAGGACTTGGGAGGAGAGGCTCTATCTGTGTATGTGCACCTATTCTGAAGAGTGCTTTGAGTACATTATCCTTCCGAACAACAGCTGAGAATTCAAAACAATCCATTTTGATAAATGTTTTATAAACTTTTTTATTGTTTAGCGCAGATGGTTTCGTCAGTAAATATCTGACCCCCACAATCCCTGTGACAGGCGCTCTCTAGCTACACAAACTGCAGCCAGAGACTGAATAACAGAACAGCTTCAGGAACAAAACAATAAACTGTATGTAAACATGCCACCCCATTACCGGTTAAACGAGGCAGATGTGGTCAGATGCAGTTATTTCATACCCTCAGCATACACAGTTACACAGTCACACATACACACAGTCCCACACACACACACACACACACACACACACACACACACACACACATACACACACACACACACACAAACACAAACACACTCTCTCTAATGGGTTCTAGGGACTCTAGGGTCTTTGGGGGTTAGCCACATCACAGTGTTGTTGAGGAGGAATTACATTTTTTGTTTAGTTTCCCACTCTCTTTTTCCCGCAGAGTTTTGTGGTGTGCCTTTCCTTTATTGAGCACATGTGGACATTGGGTATTGTGTGGTGGGGGTCGCAGTAATTTCTTCTTTAAATCACCACTGGAGCCAAAGAGTCTACATTCTTCAACATGAACATGAGGAGGGCTTTCCTACCGAGTGACATCACAGACCTCTGTCACGTAAACTGAACTTCCAAACCTGAACACTAATGACTATGTTAATAGCCTGGTGAATACAGCTGACAAGAGCCAATCATAATAATAATAATAATTAATAATAATAATACATTCAATGGATGGGGGGGGGGCTGTTGTAAAAAAAGTTGTAAAAAATAAAATGCTGCTCACACGTTTATCGATAGCAGTATACTTGAGCTAATAGGACTTAAACAGGCTTCACTCATTTAAGATGGTTATAAAGTGTGAGTGAATGAGTTGACATCCCCCTCTCCCTCTCCCTCCTCCCCACTCCCTCCAAGGCAGCCGTCAATAGTACTAGAGAGTTAGTCAGCTAAAGCAGTCTGCTTTCCTAGGCTGACATCCTCATAGAATTTGGCCTAGTTTGTTGTCGCTGTGTACACATCACAGCATCCATATGGCAATGTCTCCACCACGAAGAGCTATTTACGAACAGACCTGCTCATTCACTTCAGTTCGAGTGCTCACAGCACAGGACACTTGCTTGTGTGTTGCTCTCACTGCTCTTAGCTGGTACAGTGCTGCCTGCTCTCACTGCGATTTTGATTAATAAACGACACTAGAGCAACCAAAAAAACTATCTGGGAAAGTCACATGATCAGTGATCACAATGTTATTTTATTTCGAAACACGGAAATACATTTCGATGTTGTTGAGAATCACAACGCAAACTCGCTAGTTAAGTCAAAAACACAGTGGATTCGGTGAGTAATCCCCACTGCTACCTATCTAACTACAACACTACTTTACATTGTTAGCAGGCTCACACAACAAGCTGTGTTAGTTGACTAGTGATGTGTCATTGATTTTCAACAACGCAGAAATGTATTCACATTCTTCGAAAGAGAAGTCTGAACATTAAATCTGATGCTGACATGCGGAGGACATATTTGAGGACGTGCTGATCTTAATGCCCATCCCTGAACTACCTTGAAGAGGTCTGGATGCATATCGGAAAGATGCTTGGCTAAATGTTATGTGTTGCCTCCCTTTGACCGCATGGCCTTGCAACATTATTTACAAATAGGCTTTATGATTTTGGACAGCTCGCCGTAATCATTGGCTCTATAAGCAAAGTAATGCCAGATTTCAATCCTGGCATCCTTTTTATCAATAGGCTTTGGACGGCCAGCATCAACACTTGCTGCTTCCATCCTTTTCTCCCCTCCTTCTTGTCAACACTGCATGTGCAATTGTTTAGCATTGTCTTTCCCAGCGACACACGCCCACCATTAACACAGAACGCATGCCAGAGTGCACTGCACCCAGCCCCCCAAGAGCATAGACAAATTACATTAATAACATAATATTGCCAACACAGGATCCCCACATCAAGTGAATAGACTAGGACTATAGTAAGTAGCTAGTCCACCATGACCATTAGTGTCACCATTGGTTCCTCAACCGAGAGAGGAGAATAAAGATACAGTATATAGGAAAATGGAGTGCAGTCTACACTCAACTCAAGTTGAGGCTCAACTCAACTTCATAGTGGGGCTCGGACATAAAGGAAAGTCAACAGGTTGAACTGGGGGTTAAGCCCAGTGTGAGTGCCTTTCATACGGCTATGACAACCAGCCCCTCTACAAACATGACCGTGAGAGGCCCCATGTCAGGGGATCAGCAGCCTGACACTGATCTCTAAGTTGTCATACTCTCCAGAGACAACAAGAGGTGCTGGATAGCGGGACCCTCACACAGGTACCTCTAGGAGGGTGACCTCGGGTTACAGTACAGGCCAGGGGGGAGGTTAAGGTAAGAATGAACCTTTCCTCTCCAACCCCGGCTCTAAAAGGGTTATGACTCTAGTCTCACATGACCAGCCCTACAGCAAGTGCTGACAACTGAAGTCACAGCAGATAGGGATGACACCTATATGGTTTTTAGTAGAAAGTAACAGAGAGGCTCATGGGAAGGTGTGAGAGTGCCATAACGCTTAAATGAACAAATTGAGCATGTGATAATACAGCTGAGGATGGTCTCATTCTCTACACTTGCTATGCTCAACTCCAGATTTATTCTCAAGATCAAAAGCTTATTGTCTGAGACTCAAACTGACTGGAACAATCATGGTTGAACCCAGCCAATTCAAAGACATCAATTTCCATAGTTTTGAGATACTCCTCCTCCGGCACAGCGTTCATCAATCTAGTTAATCTGTTGTGCAGCAGGAGCCAACCAGAGCAGGATATCTTTTAACAGACTCCCACTCCTCTCTGGGCAGATCTCATCCCTCTGTGTCTGAGGGAAGCCCATGGATGGAGCAGAGGCTGGGTTCTACCAGGAAAACTGGCCGGGCTCCCCAGATTCAAGGCCCAGGGGTTGAGGAGGTCAATAGACTGTAGACACATACATTACTCCCCCCATCTTCCTGCTTAATCAGAACCTTTGGAGGACAAGAGTTGTGACTCTGCCATGTGTTGGAGGAGTTCAAATCCCATTTCTGCAGGCTGTCTTAACAGGAGGAAGAAAACATTTCCTTCCATAAACAATTCTCAATAAACTTTGTCTGAAAAATCTCAGACATTTGGATTGTTACGCTACGCTTGGACGATGGTGGAATAACAATCAATAGGGAAGCCATGCCAAAAGTGGCCAAAAGCAACAGAGAATATCAACAAATGTTTTAACTAATCTGAGGCTCTGTTGGGGGGCATTGATGAGCACGGGAGGCATGTTAGTAAATTACCATGACGTTACCGCACCACGATCCTCAGCACATGATTGGAGAAAGATGACATCACCTCCCTGGAAACAACAAGGCAGTTTATTGTATCTTGGAGCACATTCCAACACAGCCCCACCCCCATCCCTCCACAACACTGTTTATGTTCGTGACTAAATACTGGTTAGTTAATACTGTCATTAACTGTTGTTAACGGGCCAGAGCCCAACCTGTACCAGATGTGGAGGTGCTGAGAGGTCACCCTCCGGTTGGGGTCAGGTCAGCACAGGGTCATGAAACCCCCCCCCCCCCCCCCCCTCCCCCTCAAATATCCCTCAATGGGTGTAATACAACCTGGGCCACCCCCAGACTATTCAAGCACTGGGGGGGAGTGGAGAATGAATGAATGGTCTTTATTGTCATTGATATAGTACAGGTACCAAACAACGAAATTTGGGAGGGGGGGCTCACGTGGTGCTAGGAAAAAAAAAAAACTAAAAACAAGAAGGGAAAAGAGCTGGTTTACATAAATAAATGCTATGTACACTATCCACTATACTATACTATACAAATAAAACACTGTGCTGTACTCTATGCTATGCTATACCTATTCTAACATTTCCTATCTCTGAACCTTATGTACCCGAGGGTTGTCATATTGCACATAGTGTTATTGCACATTCATTTAAAGTGTCGCAGTTTGCAGGTTTGAAATGTTCACAGTTGTGTTTCAGTATTACACTTGATTTCAATCTAGTAGCTGCCATCAATTTGTCTAGATTGTCCAGGGCCTAGAACCTAGGTCTTTGCTGTGTTCAGGGCCTGAATGGCCCTGGGGTAGAAGCTGAGCTTCAGTCTGTTTGTCCTTGCGAACATGGTCCTGAACCGCCTGTTCGAGGGCAGCCGAGCAAAGTGTTCGTACCCAGGGTGGGATGGGTCTCTGGAGATCTTGGAGGCCTTCCTGAGGCAGCGTGTGTTGTACAGCTCTTCCAGAGAGGGGAGGGGGGCGCCGGTGATCTTCTGGGCCGATCTCACGACTCTCTGTAGCGCATTCCTCTCTGCGGCTGTGCAGCTGGAGAACCACACGCAGATGCAGTAGGTGAGGATGCTCTCCACTGCGCAGCGGTAGAAGGTCACCAGAATCTCCTGTCCGATGTGGTCTTTCCTGAGGACTCTCAGGAAGTAGAGCCACTGTTGTGCCTTCTTGATGATGGCTGCTGTGTTGATCTTCCAGGACAGGTCATCCTGTATGTGCACCCCCAGGAATCGGAGGGTTGAGACTCTCTCCACGCTCCCTCCATCGACGAGCAGGGGCTGGACCTCAGATTATTTCCTCCTGAAGTCCACGATGATTTCCTGGGTCTTTGACTGGTTCAGCAGCAGGTTGTTAACCTTGCACAGCTTGCCCAGCTGCTCCACCTCATCTCTGTACGCCGCCTCGTCCCCCCCCGAGATGCAGCCCACCACGGTGGTGTCGTCTGCAAACTTTACGATGGAGTTGCTGGGGTGGACGGGGGTGAAGTCGTAGGTGTAGAGGTTGTAGAGGATGGGGCTTAGCACGCAGCCCTGGGGGGACCCAGTGCTGAGTCTGAGGGCTGTGGAGGTGTGGGAGCCCACCCGCACCCTCTGGGGGCGGTCAGACAGGAAGTCCTTGATCCATGCACATATAGAGTGTGATAGTCCCAGGTCTAGTAGTTTGGTCACTAGCCTGTCTGGAAGGATGGTGTTGAAGGCAGAGCTGAAGTCCACAAAGAGCAGTCTCGCGTAGCTGTTTCCCCTCTCCAGGTGGGATAGAGTGGAGTGGAGAGTCGTCGCGATGGCGTCCTCTGTGGACCTGTGGGCTCTGTAGGCGAACTGGTATGGATCCAGGTTGGGCGGGAGGCGTGTGACTATGTGGGCCCGGACTAGTTTCTCGAAGCACTTCATGATGATTGGTGTGAGTGCCACCGGGCGGTAGTCGTTTAGGCAGCTCACCGTGCTTTTCTTCGGGACTGGGATGATAGTTGAGGAAGCAGACCCATATGACAGACCACTGTTCATCTGAGATGAATGGACATTACGTAAGGAGGAAAAGACCGGTTTGAGAAAAGCTCTTTTCTCCACGCCTGTTGTCAGACAGGGTTGAGAGATCTGGAGTGGATTCTGAGGACTGTGATGTTGACTTTTCATGGTGTGTGATGAAGAGCTCCATATCCAGATGTTTAGGCGATGGACAAATGATCTGTGTCTTAAGTTCATCTGTTGGTTCTCTTGCCATAGTAATGACGAACATATTTTTTTCGGATTTGATAAAGCAGTTCTCTCTCTCTCTCTCTCTTCTCTCTTCTCTCTCTCATATACACAGTGCCTTCGGAAAGTATTCAGACAGCTCCATCCACTTTTTCCACATTCTGTTTGTTCCAAATCCTAATCTACACAGTGTGTAATTGATTCCTATGCAAATCAAAGAGACCATATAAAAACAAAGATATTACATGAACTATTATCCTTGCATTAAGATGGACTCACTTCAACTTATTGAGTGATTTGTTTATGGCATGTTGTTTATTTTTGCATTTTAGCTCATTTTAAAAGTGTCATAGCAATGGGTCTGATGTACATGAGGTATGTCTGTATTTCAATTTTAATACATTTACTGAATCTTAAAAAAACTTGTTTTCGCTTTGTCATACTGGGGATTGTGTGTGGATTGCTGGCAAATTATTGTTTAATTCATTTTAAATTCACATTTGTACACAACAAAATGTGGAAAAAGTGAAGGGGTCTAAATACCTATACCTATATCTATCTATATATACACACATACATACAACTGTGGTCTAATGGGATAACAAATGTATTAACATCAACATTAACAATATATCATTAACCATACAGACAACACTTGACGAATAAGCAACAAAAATCCTGTAGCATTTCTTTAAAAGAGTGTGAACAATTCGGACACCGTATTGGATTGGATTAAACCCAATGTTGCTGTCATCTGTCATCACTATGTTCTTCCTACTGAACCACAGTCACACACATGCACAGGGCCCAGATCAGTTCCTACAGTGTGGTAGCGTGTTGATTGAATCACAGTGGCTAATCAGAGACATGTGGCCTGTGTTCTGTATCTGCCCTGACATCTGAGGACCAGGCCGCCTGCTACTCCAGCAGCAGCCACATTCCACAGACCACATTTCTCTCTCCATAGAGGATTCCAGTGAAGTTTAACTCAATTTACTAGAACAGAGTTCAATTCATCGCTCGACTGGACAGCACACAGAGTACAAGCTGGACTAATCTCTCCAACTGTGGAGACCACATGTAGATGTCTTATTGTATTTACAGTCTTTTAAACATGAAATTAACATTTACTGTAAACAAAATGGCAGCTAAATTTCAAACAAAAGTGGCTCAAAAGTGGAACTATAACAAGAAGAGGTCCATTTCTGAAGTGATATTTATAAACAGTCTACTTCCTGAGTCCCCCACCCCCTGTGTTGCTCCCACCCTAAACACATCAGCTCTCCAGGACTTCCTAGGAATGTTCTGCATGGGAGAGAAGCAACATGAGAGCTAGCCGAATTTACGGCACAGGGGAAGGCAGAATTAGCTACAGCTATACGCCTAGACATAGGATACATCAACCAACCAGTAGAGGTGGGGAACATTTCAGTCCATGTGGACCAAAACTCTGGCCTAGGTTATATATATTTTAGCCAAGGGCTACAGTACGTCCATTCTACAGAATTATCTTATTCTACCCAAGGACAGAGAATCATTCAACACAGACATTACATTGGCCAGTCGTTGACATTGGACAAATAACAACTCAGTCAAAAACAGTGCTAACCAGTGACCAATCCTGCCCTGGCCACAGTGGCTGGGAGTGTACACTACCCAGTGTACACTACTCAGTGTACATTACCCTCATCCCATTTCTCCCCACTGTGACAGGCTGGACTGTGTGACGCACCCAGGACGCAGGAATTAGTCCATCACAGAGGTCAGTGTGTCTTACCCCTCCTCATCACCCTCCCCAACCCAGAGCTCTCCCAGCTCCTAGCTCCTGGCTCTGGGGCTTTACAGGAAACTGTCAGATCCACACTCTCTGTGGATGCTGCTCTCTCTGGCCTTACACTCACAGCAGCCATGCATCCTCATAACTAGCCAAATGTCACCTTGTTTTTGTTATTCAAGAAACTCTGGCTCATGGAATCACACAAAAGCACCTGCCTGCAGTGCACTCATATATTTCCTCTGGTCAACCTGTCTGAATCTGGGCGAACTGGGTTCCACAGGGTTGAGAAGTCACATACAGAGAGGTAAAAACAGATATATCATCTCTAAGCAGAGGGGAGGACCAACAGAAAGAGCTTCAGCACATAGGCCTAGTCATTAGTCAAGCCTGACAGATGCTTGCCAGGCAGATACAGCTGCCTTTTCCACTCCTCCTCATGGGTCAACCTAGACATCACACATCAAACAGGCACGCGCACGCACGCACGCGCGCACAAACACACACACACACACACACACACACACACACACACACACACACACACACACCTCAACCTTATGCAGAAGAAACACCCCCTCATATCACTGCCAACTTCTTAATTAAAGTCAGGGTGACACACACTGTCCAATAGCTGTTTGGATCAGGCCACTGCCTCTCCATCTAAAACCTCCCTCCCATGGTGAGGGATATTGTGCTCCTTCATAAATTTGAATCTGGTTGGAATGCAGTGTGTGTCAGTGTTTTTAATCCCCTCAATTGATCTAAAGTGAGGAGCTGCCGGGAAGCAACATCAAACAGAAGCCTGACTGCTTCCAGCTCCTGTGGGCAGCCTGTCTTAGCTTGGATTGATTTCCCCTTGAAAAACATGTCAACGCCTGACCAACAAACACCGGCGTCCCCCAGGGCTGTGTGCTGAGTCCTCTCCCCCACTCCCTCTTCACCCACGACTGCTTACCTGTGCGTGGCTCCAACACCATCATCAAGTTCGCAGACGACACCATGGTGGTGGGCCTGATAAACAACAATGATGAGTCGGCCTACAGGGAGGACGTTCAGCACCTGGTGTGGTGTGCCGCCAAACAACCTAGCCCTCAACACTAACACCAAGGAATTAATTGTGGATTACAGGAAAACCAAACGCTGTGATCACACCCCAATCTACATCAATGGAATGGAGGTGAATGGAGCGTGTTTCCAGCTTCAAATTCCTGGGTGTCCACATCTCAGAGGACCTCTCCTGGACCCTCAACTTCTCCATTCTGGTCAAAAAGGTGCAATAGCTCCCTGCCATAGCGGACCTTCAGGAGATGCGGTGTCTGCGGAGGGTGCAGGCTATCATTGAAGACACCTCTTACCCCAGTCACGGACTGTTTGCCCTCCTCCCACATGGGAGACGGTACAGGACTCTAGGCTCCTCCCACATGGGAGACGGTACAGGAGTCTAGGCTCCTCCCACATGGGAGACGGTACAGGAGTCTAGGCTCCTCCCACATGGGAGACGGTACAGGAGTCTAGGCTCCTCCACATGGGAGATGGTACAGGAGTCTAGGCTCCTCCACATGGGAGGCGGTACAGGAGTCTAGGCTCCTCCCACATGGGAGACGGTACAGGAGTCTAGGCTGCCGCACCAACAGGCTGGCGAACAGCTTCTTCCCCACAGCTGTCAGGCTACTGAACTCTAGACCCCGGCGGTAGCCTTGCCCCTCTAGCCCCCCCGCCCTTCCACCCCCTAACAGGATGAACTTTGCACACCTCACCCAGTCCCCCCCAGCCCCAGCCCCAACAGGATGAACATTGCTGTTTTTGCACATAGTACATATATACTGTACATATTATTGATAACCACTGCATCTTACTGTACTTACCTCACCCCTGCCTGCCTGTACATATATCTATACCTATGACTTGCACTATGCACCTTTGCACATCCTACTGTACATATATCTGTACACACCTATGGGTTGCACTGGATGCACATGGATGCCAAATGCATTTCGTTGTCACTGTACTTGTACTATGCCAATGACAATTAAATTGAATCTGAATCTGAATCTGAGCAATGTCCTGGCCAGATCAAGGTCGCTTTTCATCCACAATCTGCAGCCTCATCGTCTCCCCTCACAAACACTGCAGCGTCCTTGCACACGATCCCAAACCAGCCTCCTCTTTCTCCTCTTTCTCCTCTCTCCTCCCCCCCAACCCTACTAATCGTTAATCAGGTAGGGAGGGTTACTGGACTGCAGTACAGTGGAGTCCATTAGTGAGAGTGCTCCCACATTCCTGTTGTGCTTTTATCCACTCAGAGCGAGTCATGCAGAAGGCCTTTGGCACAGCCAGTAGCGACTCTGTCTGGCCGATCCATCTGTGGTCTCATGGTGGGCAAAGTCCGTGCTTCAGAGTGAGCCAGGGGACGGTTGGCAGTGGCACCTCTAGCAGCAACGAAGGTGCACTCTAAGGAGTATGGTCTCGAAAATGAACACATCTCTCATTCATTCATCTCTCGTGTGAGGATTTGAGAAAACAAAAATGTCTCCCCATAACCCATGTATGGTACTGTAATTGCAAACATGAAGAGAAAACCTTTGAGCAAATCAGTCAAAAAGTCAGTATATCATTCAGATCTCCTTTTCCTCACTCAACTTCTCCATGATTCTGTAGCATCCCTGCTAGTCCTAACATCCATTTCCTCTACCCTGGTCTTCAGCCCAGCATCACAGCTAGTCTTGACATTCATCTCCTCTACCCTGGTCTTCATTCCTGACAGTCCAGCATTCATCTCCTCTACCCTGGTCTTCAGTCCAGCATTCATCTCCTCTACCCTGGTCTTCAGTCCAGCATTCATCTCCTCTACCCTGGTCTTCATTCCTGACATTCATCTCCTCTACCCTGGTCTTCATTCCTGACATTCATCTCCTCTACACTGGTCTTCAGCCCAGCATCACAGCTAGGCCTGACATCTCTAGTACTTCTTGGGACTCCCTACCTGGGCAAACAGCCAATGTTTTATATGGCTCAATACAGATAAAATGGCTTCAGGCCATAAATCAAGGATGTAAATATCTCTATCCTCAGATAAACCTAAGGAAGCCCTATGAGTGGATTTATTAAATATTGAATCCCCTCTTCTACTATCGGCCACAGACAACAATAACAGGATCTGCTGTGTCCAGCCAAACACACACTGTGCCATGAACACGATGAGTAATAGAACAGTGGGGCAACAAGAGGGAGAAAAAAAAGATTCCACTCAAAAATCCTCTGTGTTCCAACATTCCTTAGTTTCAATTTGGTGTGGGGATCGCAAACTGGAAACAGACATCAGCCCCTGCTCTGTCGGTCTGTTATGGTTGGCTAATTGTATCAGTGTGGCGACACAGATGTGACGATTCATTACATCAATGCATAGTGGAAAAGGAGACAGACACTGAAATCGCACAACTACCCCTCCTCTCCCTCCTCCCAGCACCCCCCTAAGTGATCTAAGTAGGAGACGGTCGTAACAGAACAACAACAAGTAGCCTGCTGAGATGATATCAAATCAAAAATCATTCACAGTGGAAAAGGACCATGAAGGGGACTGCTGAGGCTCTTGCTTCAGACATGTGGTGAGATCGAACAGCCACATTGGTAGAGTTTCCAAGTTTCCAAAACAACAATGGAAATTATGTTGTACAATGGGGGACAACGTATATGGGGACAACGTATACTACCGGTAATGTATTTGGGGCTGCAACGATTGTAAATGTGTCGATCTGTAAAATTATGATTGACATGTCGTAACTATTATTATTTTATTTATATATAGAGTGGAGGGAAGTCAATATTCAACAATGTTCAATAAAACTACACAGCTAAAGAAATTGTAACATTCCAATCCATAAAGAAAGCTATGTGCAATGAAGTGGAATGACAGGAAAAAAGTATTTAACACAGTAAGAAAAAACACTAAATCAGCTTACGCCACTAATGAGTTTTCCTACCTGTGCTAATTAGAATCAGCTGGGTTAGTGCATGTTGGTGGGTAAGTACTTCCACTCTTTGTAAAAGGGTTTCCCAACTCTGAATGCAAGTAAACAAATAATTTGTCACCAAGCTTTCCTGCAAGAAACATCTCATGGTGGGTAGAGCAGCATAGTAAAGGCACTGGTTACCGATGGATTTCTCAACTCCTAAATGTTCCTATAAGCACCATTATCCGCAAGTGGAAGGAACATCACTAAACCATCAACCGCACAGGAGCTCCTCGCAAGATTTCTGATCAGAAAGTTAGTCAGAAGAGTAGCCCAAGAGCCAAGGACCACTCGAGCAGAACTCCAGAAAGACCTGGAAGCAGCGGGTAAAGTTGTCAAAAAGAAAACAATAGGCAATGCACTCCACCGCCACAGTGTCCATTTGCGATCACCAGTTTAATACAGAACTTTTGGAGAAGCCTGTAGATTACTGGGAAATGTAGTCTGCAATATGACATGCCATGTTTGGAGGAGAAATGGCTCTGCATGTGATCCTAAAAATACCATACCTACAGTGAAGTTCAGAAGTGTAAGCGTCATGCTATGGGTCTGTTTCTCTTCATATGTGGAATCCAAATTATCAAAAGATAAGAATATGAATGAAGCCAAGTACCGGGAAATTCTTGAGAAGAATCTGTTGCCATCCACCAGGATGATGAGGATGAGACATGGGTGGATATTCCAGCAGCAACGATCCAAAACATACTGCAAAGGAGACTCTCAATTGATTCAAGAGGAAGAATATAAAGGTATAAATATAAAGGTGTTGAACGGGCCTAGTCAATCGCCAGACTTAAATCCAGTAGAAAATGTGTGGAAGGAACTGAAGATCAAAATTCACCAGCGAGCCCCCTGAAATCATCAAGATTTAAAGACTGTGTTGGAGATTTAAAGTCTGTGTTGAAGAATGGGCCAAAATCCCACCTGATCAATGTGAGATGAGTTTTTTCGTACAGGAAGCGTCTCTAAGCTGTCATTGGAAACAAAGGCTTCTCCACCAAGTATTAAATACATTTCAGTTAGTGTGCTCAATACTTCTTTCCTGTGTCATTCCCCTTTATTGCACATAACTTTTTTACAATTTCTTTAGCTGTGTAGTTTTGTTGAGTTCATACCAGTGTCTGGTCGAAATTTCATGTGAATAGCTACAATGGAAATGTGTTGAATATATATATTTTAAATCTATTGTATACTTAATTCCCCCCACTGTATATATACAATTTGCAATGCCTTTTAGTTGAACAACATGTCACATCACAGATTTTGGTCATCAGTCTCCCACACCCGCGCCCTCCCTACCAATTCAAAACACAATACTTTATTCTTCCTTCCACCCCAGGGAGGTCAACACATTGTTTGGGTTGTTGTGTTGTGAAGACGGCGGAGGCCAACCCTGTTGTCTGTGCTGAGGAGAGTTCCCTGCAGAAAGCTCAGTCCCAGAGCATCTTAAGTGTGGGAAATGGGAATACAAAACCCCAATAATATGATTTGCTGTGCAATGTCCAAATGGCATACCACAGCAGTACAACTGCTATGTAAAAGCACTTGAAGCATCCAGGAGCCATGCGGGACGCTCAGTTTGCGTGACTAGTCTCATAAAACTCCTCAAGTAATCTGTGGGATCTGTGCTTTGTCATAACAAATAACACCAAAACTGCAGACTGGTGCTCTATTCTCATAAGACAATAAAGTACAATAAAACAAATTGACAAAAAGAAGGACATGGATAATTGTATGTACAATTGTAATTGTAATTGCAGGCATCAACACTCAGCATTAATCAAATGGTTGTGTCATGATGAACTATGTCATATAATCAAATCAATAGATATATATAAATATAAATGATGTGTGTGACCACTGACTTTTTGTGTGCAAAATCCATTTACAGTCAGTTCATTATCAACAAATGAACATCGCAAATGAACCAAACACAAACAAACTTCAGTTTTAGTAAATAAATCATTGGTTCTCAAAACAAACAAAAAACCAAACAAAAAGTATCTAAAGAAGCCTACTACAATATAGGGTGGTTAGATTATCTGGTTCACACCAGTTCAGAAACTTCTCAGAGTGGCCAAGCCAGTGGGCTGATCCAGACCAGGATGTGCAGGAGATTAGCATCTCACCCCTGGTTCGATGAGAACAGGCAGGAGAGGAGGGCCCTGAGAGCCCTGGGCAGCTGATGGCCTTTGATCCTGCTGTAGCTATGGTCTGAAGAGGCAGCTCTGGCCAATGAAAAGGCAACAACTAGGGGCTACTTGGGGCCGGCCCATCGCTGCTACAAGAGTCTCCCTTTAATGCCTGCACAAGGTGGCGTGTCTCTCATTTTAGAAAAGCAAACAGGCCACAACAGGAAAACAAAATATTTGCCTGGGTAAATGGTGGGCGAATTGGGGACACACGCACCAGCCTGACGGAGGAGAACAGTTGGTGTCTGTGGGCCCTAGTTGCCAGGCCAAAAGGAACCATTATGCCAGAGGCCGGGTCGAGAGGAGGGTGTGTGAGGCTGGAATGTTAAATAGTGGAGGAATGTTATTTATTTTCACAAACACCACTATGCGCCCCCACCTTAACACACATGCACACAGTCACACACACAGGGCCTGCTCTTTCTGATGTTCTCTTACTAGGCAAGCCAATAGGAATGCTTTAGATCTGCCTCCCTCGACCTGTCGTGAGGTCAACAAAGTTATTCTCAGCCTTGATATGATGCCATGTACTCACTTCATAAAGATGTCAATAACGCTGGGAGACATGAGGAGACGCAAAGGAGGCAGAAAATCTATAAAACAGCCACAACAGCAATAGTAACAGCTTTGTTCCAAGTGTAAAACTATTAGTATGCCACTCTTGTGCAGATGGTGGTAAATTCATATTCCCTTTGTGGCACAGTTGAGTAATATTTATAGGGTTGGGCCATGGTCCTTTCCTAAGGGAATGTCTGTGTCCTGATGTCTAGACATGACATTGTGCATTTTTCTTTTCTGAGTATCACTCCCAGTCCTTGAAGCTTGGGCCGTTCCAACAAGGTTGAAGAAGAAGAAAAACATTCTCGCCTGCAAATAAATCCGTTCCACTTCAATTAATCCCCTCCACTTTTGAACTTAACGAACAGTGTGTCATCTGGTTGGCAGTGGCACACAATCCACACATGACTCATGTGGCATGCAGCTCTCCCATGAGCTGCCTGCCAGTCTTCAGCTGAGTTCAGAGGTCACCGTCATACAGAAGGAACAGAGAGAGTCCTCACCAGGGGTTTATGAAAATGTCTACATTACAAATCACATTCACATTCACATGAAGATGGACAGGACAGCACATAACCGTGGACAGAACCATATTCTGATATCTGACCCAGTTAGAGTAATACTTATAATCCAAAGGAGGTTATGTGTAAATTCATGTGCAACATAAACTCTAAATGTCTCTATAACGCAAGCTAAACTCATGAAATTGTGTTATGACTCAAGGGGGATACGTAAGTCTTGTAACTTTTCCCCCCAATGTCACATCGGCCTACCTGCTTCTGGCCTTAGGGATACACTAGGACATTTTAGTCTACAGTATGAGAAAGAGAAAGCGATTTTCTCACTGCAAGCAGTCTAGTAATATCATGAATTGTTCACACACCCATCTTCCCACAGCAGCCAAGGGCTCAAGGCTCAAGGCTCTATGGGGACAGGGTTGATCTCAGCAGAACTGTAGGCTATAGCAAGAGTCATAAGCACACATTTACCCAAATGACAGTGAAATATAAATGTAATAAAAGGTTGTGATGATGTTGATGATCATCGGTCTTTTATTGCATTCTCAATGTAGGCTACTACTGATAACAAAAAAGCTGCATTTTATGTTATTGTCAAGTTATTAACAATCGATAATGGCTGTGACGGTTACGCAGTTACAAGAGAGCGACTGCTATAACCGTTCAAATACATTGAATTTGAAATGGGGATTTTTACTTTTCATGTACACATACTTTAACTGATAGCGTGAATGTAAAAAAATAACAATGAATAAAAAGAAAATTGCTACAATAATCTATCAAACCGTTTTTGCAATAACGCGCTATAGCTTTGAAACAACCGCTAGTTACCACGCTAGATGCGGGAGAGAGGAGGCCTGAATAAAGCAGGGTCACTTTGCTTTGACGGCGAAACTTTCAATAAAAAGACATGTGTATTTGCGCAACAAGCACAGCCTCAGAGTTTGTATTACTGCAAGGAACATTGTTACGCCTGTCCAGTCTTGCCTCAAACCGGACAACGTAAATATGCTTGTTGTGTTTCTGGCTGGAACTTAAAAAGAGGCTTAATAATAGACTGAACAAAGTTCTTATAGTTCGCTATTATGGTATTAAATATGACCGTTTATTTTGCTATTTCAGCCTGGTATTTTAAAATGACATAGCCTACTACAGATCTGCACTCACTACGGTAGGCGTAGCGTGTCTTTTGTGTTTGTAATTTTTCTACATACCGGTATCTAGCGGCAGCTATTGTTTATTTGCGTAGACTATTAGCTATATTTCAGTTCCAAGAGTCCTTATGGCAAGCTCTTTTGTTAAATATGTAGGCCTAGGCCTATAGGCACGTTTTTGATGCCCTTTAACAGTGTATTTATTTCTAAACTACTGCCCAGTCCAAACCTTTTTTGTTTGCTGTGTCACAATGGGGCAGCGCCATCGTTTAGGTGGGTATGCTGACAGGAATTAGTGTGGCAGCTGAAACTAAAAACACGTACGCTTCAGCATTTTGCCAAGGCTCGGCGTGGCAATAACAGGCTCCAGGCCCAGTTGTAAAAATAAAATAAAAAATAAAATGTTTTTATCTGAGATTGAAAACAAGTGCACAGATGTGTGTACCTGCTTTGAGTCATCGCAGAGGCCTTGTCTGGAAAACTTTATGAATGGAGGGGGTTCAGGTGGGGGAGGGGCTGACAATAAATCGTCCAATTCAATAGGTTGCGGTGTGTGTGTGTGTGTGTGTGTGTGTGTGTGTGTGTGTGTGTGTGTGTGTGTGTGTGTGTGTGTGTGTGTGTGTGTGTGTGTGTGCGTGTGTGTGTGCGTGTGTGTGTGTGTGTGTGTGTGTGTGTGTGTGTGTGTGTGTATGTGTGTGTGCTTGTGAGAGCATGTCGTGTTTGCTCAGTGAGATGGAACATTCTGCAAGCACACTTCATAGCGGAGATGAAAATTCCTCCCTCGCTCTTCAACCTGCGCACATCCCTGATGCTGTTGACGTTGAAGCATCCTTGTCACGCTCGCGTTTACAACATTACGTTGAAAAACATTTTTGTGTGACATTAATAACACATTAGGCTATTCAGCACAATTTAGGCATAGGAATCTATGATACGCCGAAGGGCGAACTTCTGTAAAAAGTTCACTCAAGTGAAAGTGAATTATTTGCAACAAAATCAAATTCAGCTTCACAACATTTCTTCAGCGCTCTTGAAAACTATTTAGGGTGACATTGTATCATCAAATCCCTCAACAGCCGTACGGATGGCGTCACGTTGCCCAGCAGCAGCAACAGCTGTTCCCGCGCCTGGGCCGGTTATTGCAATGCAGGGGGTAGCATAACATAAGTGCACAGAACTATAAGTCCCCCCATAGTTGATAGAGATGATGTCGTGCTTATTGCTCTCAATAAAGTAGTGTCATAATAACCGATCGTTACCTTCTGATAAGCCTGCTGTAGATAGTTGTAGGGGATACGTCGGTGGAAATCCTGGATGACATCCTCACTGACTTTATGCATAGACTGTGTCCCCACTTTCTCCTCGATGCACTCGTTCAGGCAGAGGGACCTCTGGAGAACCACGTCAAAGAACTGCAGGTCCGAGGGAGAGCTCTCGAACGGGTGCTGGTCCTGGCACCTCAGCCGACATCGGACTTTAGTCTGGCGGACCTCTGCGTAGCTACTGAGCGCTCCCTCCATATAGCGCACCACATTTGTATAGTCATTGTTGTAAAAGGCTTCGACTCCGTTGTCGTATAAAAGGTCGTAGGGCTCCAACGAAGCAGCAGATGAGGGAAAAAACAACAAGACAGCTTGAACGACAATTGTCCAAATACAACCAACGGAAAAACTCACATCCATCTTCAGCGATAGTTTACGTTGGGTGGGATACTACTCAGGCGCACCCGCTTTACAGTTCCAAATCCCTTCAGTCCCCCTCAGTCTTGTAATAAAAAAGACCAGGGCGGCTTGCGGAGTCCAGAGAGAAGGATGACTGACAGTCACATAGGAAGCGAGAAAGAGTTCAGTTCCATTTAAACCCTCGTTTGGACACTGAGATGTACAAGGACGGCAGTGGGGGGCGGAAATTGGACTACTTTAGTCAGGGACACATTCTGTGTAATGACCCCACTCTCACTCCGCTAACTCCTCCCCCTCTGTGGGGAGGAAATCAATGGCCATAGCGTCTTGCTGCTGGGGTCTTCTGTGGGAGCGTCAAAGCAATTCTCAAGGCTACACGGACACACACAGAGTTCACATGTCATATAAACACTATAGGAGTGTAAGCATTGTTGTCACTATAAACAATACAAGTGAAATCATTTTGAAGATGGGCATGTAATTTGGTGTCCTTTCACTTGAGGTTCAAATCATTTGTAATTGCTACAATGTAGTGGTAATATACCTAACCAATACAATAGGCAACACTTTGATTCCACTTGGTGTCACAGATGTAATGACATGGAATGTACAATGTTGCTACATTCCAGGAATAATACAAATGCTTACATCCAGCTGGGGTCCTATTCAGGTGGAGGGTGAAGTGTTACAGGCGGTATAGGTTTATTAGTAGGTTACTAGTAGGTTAGTTTGCAATTTAAATGTTTGTAAAAATGCTCATGTGTATTTCCACAAACCCAGCCTAAACCAATGTATGCAATCTCTGCAATGTGAGGATGCCTGTAGTGAATCTCCACTACCTAAGATCACCTGGCTGGCTCTAATCCTACCACTATTCTCGTTTGTCGTCTCGAGTGTACAGGGCTGGTTTGAAACTACCCTTCCAAGCACTCAGCCATTGGACACTGTCTCCCCCTTGAGGCTCCACATACTCATTCTAGTAGTTTCTAGTAGCTTCTGACATGTATATTATTATGATCCAAAGATGGATATTATACGGTAACCTACGTTCAGTGCTGTATGTATGCGCGTTCCCCATGTTCTGCTGCAGCTGTAGCCTCCCGATATATTGGTATTTGATCACCTGCTATATAAAACATCGCCGTTCGGCTTTAATGGCTTAACCGCTATTTATTTTTTTGCCATGCTCCCTCTAGTTTTTGGTGAAATTATGTCGTTGTTTTGAGCTCGAGTGCGCGTGGAAAAAATGGATTTGCCTGGCCGCCACTAATGTGGAAATTCCTGGAGGAAACACTGCGGTCGTATAATTTTATTTCGATATATTTATGCCCCCACACCCGAAGGCCGGTCCGTGAAAATATTGTCTTACATGAAACCGGTCCGTGGCGCAAAAAAGGTTGGGGACCACTGTTTTAGGTGACCCTCTGTGACAGCTGTCATTAGGATGGCCTTGTCTGTGTGTGTAGGTCTGTTTTCTGTAGTAGTGCATTTTCTGTCTGTCTGTGTGTGTGTGTGTGTGTGTGTGTGTGTGTGTGTCTTTATTTTCCAACCAGGAGAGATCATTCCAGTAGACCAACCATTTCTAGCTAATGTATATTTCTAATGATGATTTCTAATATGTCTTGTATGATTCTTGTTATGATTACATTTCTATGATATTGTAAAGACCAAACTTATCAGTTACACAATCTTCAGCATAACAAGTTCCTAAGATATGAAAAATGCACAAGCAAAAGGAATGGAAGCCAAATTATTTTTTATTGATGCATGTATGCATTTGTATGCATTGTAACCAGACGACGGTTACTGGGTCTTCTTGGATGGACACTGTTTGCGTTAACAGCAGCAGAGGCCAAGGCTCTTCACAGACGTGAGCATCCTCGAGAGGAGGGAACGCTTCTGTGTCTTTGAAGCTCCTCTCTCCTCAATGGGAGTTGTCACAGACCTCACTGGGCTGGCCGCTAGAGACAGGAGAGAGAGTTCATATGAGCTTCACCAGGCCTATAGCTACAGAATACTTTATTAGTTTGGTTAGTATGTCCTTGGTCTGTGTGTTATACATGTTGACTTACCTCTGCTGTGTCCATCGTCGTGGGCTGGACACGGCTGGACACCGTCCTTGATGTCCTCCTGTTCCGGGGCTGGAGGCTGGACACCATCCTCGATGTCCTCCTGTCCTGGGGCTGGAGCCTGGACACCTACCTGTTTGCTCTTCTTGCACGACATCTTGCACGACATCAGTTGTTACAGAAGAAGAATCAATGACAGAACATATCTCTTAAAACCCCATTATTCCTACAACAACAATGCATAGCTTGTCTACTGTTTTATGATAAACTGGTAAGACTTTACATTACCGTTACATCACCGAGTACATGTGGCTTTCTTTGATAAATTCACTGTATATATCTGTTTTACCTTTCTCTTCAACATTGAAAGGAATTTCCCAAATTTCCCTTTCTTCTTCTCACTCTGAGGCTGTGTGAGTGAGGCTGTGGAGGCTGTTGTGGTGTCGGATACCATTGATACGTTGTCCAACACCTGGTGGACCAGGACCCTGGAGAACAGATCCACTGTGTTGTTGTATATCTCCAAAGAGCTGGTGGACAGCAGGCTCTTGGGGCTGGAGACTGGTCGGGGCGTTGTTGTCGGAAGCTTCCTCCTCCGTGCTCCATGATGAGCGAGGGACGATCACGGGAAGAAGCAAGCGCTTCACCGACTCCTCGGCAAAGGCGTAGACCACCTCAATGCCCACCTTAAAACACTTCTCTGCCTGTGTCGGTTTGGACAGAACACTGTCCGACACACACTTCCCAACATCCACCGATAGACTGCTGTGCAGGGACATCAGCGCCTGGAGTCTGTCCACAAGGGCGTGAGTCAAGGTGCGGAACCTCACCTGGGACAGCTGTCTGGTGAGGTCAGCTCCGGGAGAGGTGACCTCTTCAAGAACCGGCAGGTCCATGTGGTCCATCAGGACTTTCACCACGTCGGCCATCAGCTGTTTGTCACTGACGGAATCCTCCGGCACAGTCTCATCAGAGCTCTCAAGCTTCTCAAACTTGGACCGTGTGGACAGAGAGGAGGAGGCCCTGAGCAACCCTGTAGCTACTAACGCACCACCCTCACTGGAAAGTCCATCACTACCCTCACTAGACACCATCTCTACTTTCTCCAGTAGAGATCCTATAGCACTGTGCCATTGTCGGAGCTCCACTGAGGTCTCCATTTCTTCTGACTGGGCCATCATGTCACCCTGAATGGCAACCAGGATCTGGCTAATGCTCTCCCTAGCCTTAGCCATAGATGCACTTTGCTCAGCGGCATGCATCTCACGCTGAGTGAAGAATTCCTTCAGCTTCCGCTGCAGATCTCTCCAGATGGTCTGTGCTGTAGACCCCAGTCTCAACTCCGATACCTCAGAGGCCTCAGAACCTCCCACACTTCCCCCGAGGAGCAGACTGGAACTAGCTGAGGACTCCTGAGTCTGGAACAGGCTCTTAACGCCATTCACAAACGTGCCAACAAGGTCTAATGCTGACAAGTCAGCACAACAGGTAGTTAACCCAGAGTGGTGGGAAGAACTTCCTGCACTGGGGGAGCATCTCTCTGATCTCATGAGGACGTCTCTCACTTTCTCAGTGGCTTGCCTCTGAAAGTCCTCCATATTGATATCTGATATGGGTAGACTGCATGTGAAAGGCATATTTATGGCAGACTTCAGCTGGCACTCGCTGACGGCCTCTGTGGCCTCACATCTAATGTCCTCATTAGAAAGTCTATCCACGCTGGAACAACGGCTGACCTGGGGAACATCCTCTAAATCCTCCAGATACATATCACCACAGAGTTCTGCTGTTGGATAATTCGCCAGTCCAGCTAGGATGTCTTCCACCATACCTTCCGTTATGGACAGAATCGAGGACTTCTTACGGGCAGGGATTGAGGACTCTAGCCTCGCCACCTCAGATCTAAATGTGGCTGCAAGTTCACCATAGACTTCCTTGGTGACTTCTTCATAGTTAATGGCCTGAGAGACACTCCCGGACTGGATGGAGGCAAGTTCCTCATCACTGATGTCTTGTAGTTCTAGACATAGTTCCTCTCCGTTGGTTCCAATCTCTACGAGCAATGGGATTTCCTCTCCGCTGGTTCCACTCAAAGCTGAGGCCCTCCCACTTATGACTGACTCTCGCCTGAACAAGTCAGCCAATTTCGTCTGCATATTTGCAAACATCTTACGGGTACCAGTGAAGATTTTATTTGCAATAGACCCGTCCAAATCCGTGGTCTGAATGATGTCTTCAACATCAGACGCGAATGTGTCGACGACGTGAGCCGCCTCCAAGTTTAAATCTTCAGGAGTTGGGGAGGTGGTCATCGCGGCGGCCATGTTGGCTTGGCCAGTGACATCACTAGTTGAGCCAGACGGTAAACAGCCGTAGATATTCTTGCTCAGAATTTCACCAACGGCCTTGGTGGCTTTGGAGTGAAACTCCTCACTCTTAATAATCCTGAGGTGTCGTCCCACACTGGAAGAGGAGGACACGCGTCTATGCGGCGCTCCGGCAGAGGATGCCTCCTGATCAGAGACAGAGCTGATCCTGCTGATCTTCTTTGCTATCTCTCTGAGCATGTCAGCTGCTCCCTGCACGCCCTCCTGATCAGCTGAGCTGCATGACTCCACCGTCTCAACGATGGCAGTCATGATGTCGGTCGTCATTGGCCCCAGGTCGGTCATATGGGTCATGGCCTTAGTCTGTGGCACCACTGGTTTGTAGATCCCACATTCCTGGAGCTTGATGGTCACCCCGCGCATCATCCTCCAAGTCGCCGCGCACAGGGAGCGCTCCTTATCGGAGCCTTTAGGGGCAGACTCACCTGGCCTTGAAATTATCACGGCGACGTCAGAGTTCAAATGCTCCAGGACGTCTCTCACCACAGGTCTGGTCGAATCAAAGGAGCTAGAGGAGATCGAGCCCAGTGATTGGAGGACGGTGTCCTCTGTGATCCCAAAGAGGACCCGGAGTGGATCATCCAGGGGGGGTGATCCACTGGCCTCATGATGGGGGGGTGATCCACTGGCCTCATTCAGCTTTATGACACGCTGTAGAGTAGGGAGGATGACCTCTATGACCGCGTTGGAGATCAGTTTTACTATCTTCTGGCCCGTGACTTCAAGCTGCGCCTTGGTCATCTGTGTTCATTCAAAAGAGAGTGAAGGATTAGTTGTTCAGCTTAAAGAAGATAATCATTTCGATTCACTGATTCAACAGAAACAATAATAATAATAATAATAATAATAATAACTTTATTTGTATAGCGCTTTTCCTGCAAACGTTGCAGCTCAAAATGCTTTAATCATTATAATAATCTTAATTTAATTATTTTGTAATTTAAAGGCAATATTAAAAGGATGGGTTTTTATAATCTTAATTTAATTATTTAGTCATTTAAAGGCAATATTAAAAAGATGGGTTTTTAGTCTTGACATATTTGCTGAAGTTGCATCCCTAATGTAAACTGGCAGTGCATTCCAAAATTTGGGTGCATAAAATGAGAATGCAGCCTCACCAAATCTCTTATTTTGTACATGTGGTACACAGAGAAAACCAGCGTCAGAAGACCTGAGAGCTCTATTGGGCTGATATGCTAGCAAAAGGTCTTTCAAATATTCTGGTGCTGTGCCAGTGAGAGCTTTATAAACAAGCAGAAGGATCTTGAAATATATTCTGAACGTAACAGGAAGCCGTGTAGAGTTTCTAAAATAGGAGTTATACCATAATGACTGGTATGGTATGCCTGCTAACTCTAAAGTAAAATAAT
>NC_137674.1:94942331-94954831 GCF_963989245.1 Nansenia antarctica | reverse complement strand
CGGAGGTAACCACAACACAAACACCACTCTCTCCAGCTCTCAGCAGCCTCACCCTCACAGAGCATGAAGTGAGACGCGTACTGAAGGCGGTGGACCCCAGGAAAGCCTCGGGGCCGGATGGCTTCCTGGGACGGGTGCTGAGGGACTGCGCCGACCAGCTGGCCGGGGTTTTCACCAACATCTTCAACCAGTCCCTGTCCCAGGCCACCATCCCACCCTGCCTGAAAACCTCAACTATCATCCCAGTCCCGAATAAAAGCACGGTGAGCTGCCTAAACGACTACCGCCCGGTGGCACTCACACCAATCATCATGAAGTGCTTCGAGAAACTAGTCCGGGCCCACATACTCACACGCCTCCCGCCCAACCTGGATCCATACCAGTTCGCCTACAGAGCCCACAGGTCCACAGAGGACGCCATCGCGACGACTCTCCACGCCACTCTATCCCACCTGGAGAGGGGAAACAGCTACGCGAGACTGCTCTTCGTGGACTTCAGCTCCGCCTTCAACACCATCCTTCCAGACAGGCTAGTGACCAAACTACTAGACCTGGGTCTATCACACTCTATATGTGCGTGGATCAAGGACTTCCTGACCGACCGCCCCCAGAGGGTGCGGGTGGGCCCCCACACCTCCACAGCCCTCAGCCTCAGCACTGGGTCACCCCAGGGCTGCGTGCTAAGCCCCATCCTCTACAACCTCTACACCTACGACTTCACCCCCGTCCACCCCAGCAACTCCATCGTTAAGTTTGCAGACGACACCACCGTGGTGGGATGCATCTCGGGGGGGGACGAGGCGGCGTACAGGGATGAGGTAGAGCAACTGAGCAAGCTGTGCAAGGTTAACAACCTGCTGCTGAACAAGTCAAAGACCCAGGAAATCATCGTAGACTTCAGGAGGAAAAAGTCAGAGATCCAGCCCCTGCTCATCGACGGAGAGAGCGTGGAGAGAGTCTCAACCCTCCGATTCCTGGGGATGCACATGCGGGATGACCTGACCTGGAAGGACAACACAAAAGCCACCATCAAGAGGGCACAACAGCGGCTATACACCCTGAGAGTCCTCAGGAAGGAACACAGCAAGCAGGAGATACTGGTGACCTTCTACCGCGGCGCAGTGGAGAGCATCCTCACCTACGGCATCTGCAACTGGTTCTCCAGCTGCACAACAGCGGAGAGAAATGCGCTACAGAGAGTCGTGAGAACAGCACAGAAGATCACCGGCGCCCCCCTCCCCTCTCTGGAAGAGCTGTACAACACACGCTGTCTCAGGAAGGCCTCCAAGATCCCCAGGGACCCGACCCACCCTGGGTACGAACACTTTACCAGGCTGCCCTCGAAAAGGCGGTTCAGGACCCTGGCCGCAAGGACAAACAGACTGAAGAACAGCTTCTACCACAGGGCCGTCCAGGCCCTGAACACAGCAAAGACCTAAGTTCTGGGCCCTGGACAGTTTGGACGGATTGATGGCAGCTGCTGGACTGAAGAAATCAGGTGTAGTGCTGAGGCACAAACATGTACATTTCAAGCCTGCAAACTGCGACACTTTAAATAAATGTGGAATAATACTATTGTGCAATATGACAACCCTAGTCGTCTGTCTGTACAGTATAGTACAGTGGATAGTGTACATAGCCTTTATTTATGTAAACCAGCTCCTTCCCTTCTTGTGATTTTTTTTCTTTTTTTCTAAAAGTTTTTTTTTTTCCTTTCCTAACACCAGGGGAGCCACCCCTCCTTAATTTCGTTGTTTGGTACCTGTACTGTAGCAATGACAATAAAGTCCATTCATCCATTCATTCATTCATTCATTCATTCATAGCTGTCCTTTGATCATATATCATCTTTGATTATAACTCATTGTTTATTAAATAAATAAATAGCCTATATGAAAATGGGCTTTTCATAACTCATGCATGGTCACAATACTGATTCGCCTATTATAGAAATAGTTTTCATAATATGGATTTTAAATCACAATTATTTATGAATTAATCACATATGACTTAAAATCAACACAAAGGGAGCATTGTTAATTATACTATAATAGTATACTATAATAAGTTAACACTTTATTTTAAGTGATTGGGGTGAATGGAGCTGTTAAAACGGTTTTTAATCAAGATTTTCCCACCGATTTGCGTAAATTAACACATACATTTGCATATTATTCATTAAATTAGCATAATATTTTTATATTTATTTGTTGTAAATGTCATGCATAGTAGTTTCTATCATCCCTAAAAATGTCATTACAGTGTGACCAACCTATCTTAAGCTATGAAGTAAAGTATGTAAAATATAGTGATAAAAAGGTCCATTTGGTGCCATTCCGGAAGACAGGTGTCCATTGTTAGGTGCGCGACCTTTTTGACCTGTCTTGGTTCACAAAATGGGTTGTATCTCAGCAACCGTATGTCCTATCATCATAAAACAAAGTGCTCTGTGCTCCTGAGAGTATGCTCTAGAACAATGTATATCAATTGTACCAGCAGAAGCAATCTTTAAAATTGGTACCTAACACCCTACTATTATAATACAGTGGCGAGCGGTGACCTTTTGCACTGGTCATACTACCTCAATATTGAATACTCAAATGAAACACCAAATTGAGGCCACCAAACCCAACCAGAGAGGCTATACAGTACAAAAAATAGCACAACGTCCTACCTTATTTGTAGGCAAAGTCCATCCTACGATCCTTCCTAGTAAATCCCATGATGACTTTGTCATTCCGTGTGTTGCCAAATGTCTGCAGTTTTACCAGACAAAGTATGTGGGAAGATGCACGCTCATGCATAGTGGTAGTTTGGAGGTTGTTTAAATCGCCATAGCCTGTCGTGGTCCAGACTGTGTGTTCAGTAGAATAAAGGAGACATCGCCAACAAAACCGTTTTCTAACCTCTGGGCAGCCAGCTAGCCATGTTTTTCATTATGTGCTACTAGCTTGAAAGTGACGAACGAAACTCTTCGTTGTTTTTTGTGATGGCAAGTTCAGGAGTTGGACGTTCTCTTGAAATACTATTATTTTTTTCCTCAAATGTCCTCCGAGAAAACAGCACAGAACCCTTCTCTTTCCCGTGCTTATATGCCCATCCAGTTATTCAGGTTAAACAATAGTCTACATTGTTTATGTCTCATCAAATTTTGCACAGTATATGTTGAGATGTTGAAGAACTGATCCAATGTGTTGTTTGGCAGAGATATATAGAGTTTCAGGGTGTAACTGGCCTTCTTATTTGAAATTCTCAAAAACGGAAATGAAATATCCAATTTCTACTGTGTATTTAGTCACATTACAGTAATTTGGTCATATCTATGTTCATTTTTTAACATCTCACAGGTCTCAGCTTTCACCAGGTACCAAATTTAGCAAATTTGACCATGTCGTTTTGGAGATATGAAGCAGTTAATCAGACCGGTCTAATTAGACCGGAAACACCAAGGATGGGGGGGCAAACATGAACACAACCGGAGGGTTAATATCACTCTTAGGTAAATAAATTATATAGTACTGCTGTATACATATTTCTCCAATCAATTTATCAATCAAAGCCAGACATTAAAAATAATAATAATAGCGAATACAACTGCATGGTTTCATTATCCATATAATTATAGAAACCATAGAGATTGTGACATAAGCAATCCCACCACTGCCTGCCATAGCCTTTAGGTCATAAAACCATTCTATGGTGACCTGTCAGGTGTTAATATGTTCTATGACTGATTAGCAAGCCCATGGATACAACTATATCTGACCTTTTCCCATAGACTGTAAATAGCAGGGATGTACAGGTGAGTAAACCCTGAAAACCATGGATTGAATAGGTGGGTAAACTGCAAATGACCTAGCCCTAAGCTAAAGCTAAACCCTATTCACCAAAATAGAAAGGTGGGGTAAACATAGTTTACTTGGGTTTACCCTCCTCTTCATCACTGGTAAACAACCTATTCCATAACTTTCTTTCCCAACTGTTGCTGATGTAAGGAATGCCTGCTGTTATTCCACCAGCAGAGGGCACTCAATGCTTTAAAATGTAAAAGGCAAGGAGCCTATCAGGTTTAAAAAGCCAACCATTGTATACACTTTGCAGTTGAGATAAGTGATAAATAATTGTATCATAACCAGCCATGGCTTGGATAGGTTACAAAAGTCTGCAACTTCTCTGAGATCAGGGGCTGAAACAATATTTAGAACATGGGCAAAGATTTATAATGGGCTTTCAGAGAGGTTTTGTTCACTGCACTCCCACCACCCACTCCCAAGGAAGCTCAACTGATTGTATCTCACTTTACCAATGACCCCCCACACGTGGCTGATATATACACACTTCTCTTCAGGCTTTGCTTTGCAGCCTGATGTTGTTCATCTTTAGTGAGTGTGTAAATAACTCATCCTAACGCTTTAGAGCCAACTCATACGTAATGTAAATTAATGTGTCCTATCAGAATGTTCACCCCCTCTGCAGTGTGTTTGGTTTTAAATGTACTAGTTGGGACTAGTTGGCAGCAACACCTATTAAATCTGAATCACTCTTTCCAACATGAACTTGTGAACTCGAGCAGCCAGTAAAAAAAAAAAAAAGACAAGATGCTTGTTTAGGACACTGACAGTCTATGGCAACTGAGTAGGCTTGTTGATAGTATTTTGATCAAAAAAGACAATATTAGGTTAATAACATTATTAACAAAGACCCCTAGAAGATACACTAGCCCTTTTCACTTACAGTAAATGGAACTGAGTGGACTGTATGGAATCTCTCTCAGAGTCATGGACAGTTTTGAAACCCCACATACACATTCATCTGTGCCTCCTTTATGACATCATTGTTGTTTCTCTTTCACTTATTCTGGGTTTATGGGAATGGGCGGTGGGAGTGCAGTCAGTCCCGTAAGGTGTTAGAGGTGGCGGCTGGGGGGATGTTACAATGAGCCCCCTGAGAGAAGACTGCCTGATTATGGGTTAGCAATGATTGTGGGTAAATTGCCATTTCCCAGCCTCGCTGCTGTTTGTTATGTTACTAGGCAAGACTGTAAAGCCCACCTCCCACTTCTTTGGAATTTCTTTCTCGGAAACTCCTGGTTTCGTCCAGGAGTGGCCCACCAAAGGATGAATCGTGGCAGGCTGATATAACCAGGTTTAACTGTAATACTTAATTAGAAGCTCCATTCCAGCGTAACCAGCCTAGTGTGGTCATAATAGTATGTTATGTAGCAGGTGCCAGTGAGAGCTTGACCTGGCCAGGCAGCAGAGATAGCTAAGCTATACTAGGAAGAACATTTCAACAGGATATCCTCACTTACTGAAGGAAAGATCACAAGTATGAAGTATGGTAATAATATGGGAAATTACTAATGAGAATCTACCACAATCAACGATTTCAATGCCAAACTCAACATTGTAACAGTGCAGGATTTAGAGACCAACAATGATACGTGTATGTTCAGGTGCTTTCTACTGGCCTAATGCACTAGTGTAAAGATGCCATTCTACTCTCTCATCTGGCTCATTAGACCTGGGAGGTCATTAGGTTGAGAAACTGGGTGACATACTGTACATACTGTACATGCTCAACATTATGAATAACCCTTCCCATGACCTGTTGAATCTGAAAAGCTTCTGTCAGTGGAAATCAATGCCAAAGGCAACACACAGACATGTATAGGACGGGGTCATGGGTCCTTGACTTCTCTTTGATGGGTCTTTGTCTTCTTCAGTGTATTTAACACCATACAGCCCGTACTACTTGTGGATAAGCTGCTGAGGATGCAGGTGGACTCCCTGCATTGTTTCCTGGATTCCGAACTACCTGACCAACAGGCCACAGTTTGTACGGCTGCAGGATGTGTGTCGGACTGGGTGGTGAGCAGCACTGGCGCCCCCCTGGCTCCCTTCCTCTTCACCCTCTATAACTCGGACTTCAGGCACCACAGATACTTGTCATCTGCAGAAGTTCTCAGATGATGCTGCCATTGTGGGATGTGTCAGTATGTGTCAGTATCTATCAGTATCTATCTATCTATCTATCTATCTATCTATCTGTCTGTCTGTCTGTCTGTTTGTCTGTCTGTCTATCTATCTATCTATCTATATATTCAACCCTTTTTCCTAAATATTAGAATCTGTACCCCTATATTCAACCTCTTTGAATGGCTGCGATTATGACCAAATTGGGTTAGCCCAGCCTACTTTTCCACATCAAATATTGTAGCACAATAAATAGACTGTTATTGCTTATCAATAGCTCATCCAAATAAATAAAATAGCACAACATGATGACTATGACACATGTGCTTCCTCTTTAGCTAAATGTGTCCTTGCCACAAACAAAAAACCCTCAGACTGTCAGATGACTGATGCACTCTAACATAATTTGTTAAAAGTATTACTCTACTGTCATAATTTGTTAGAGTTCCTTCTACAGAAATAGAAGAGAGAGGATGATGTTGGTCTGGTCTCATATCTTCTACATTGATTTATGGAGAGGGTCTACTGGGGGAGGTTCATATCAGCTCCACTCCCTTGTCTCTTTCCTTTTGATCTCACAGAATTATACAGCAGACATGGCCTCACTGGAGCCTCAGTGGGGTGCTCACCTTGACCCTTGACCCTGCCACAGCACAGTCAGAGCTGAGTGGAAACACATCACAGCAACAAAGAGTGTTCGCCCAGTCCATAACCAAACGCTGCATTTTTCACACACATGCATCACACACAGACACACCTTTAGCAACAACACCCTCCTCACCTCACCTATGTCATTGACCAAAGATGAATTGTAAATACCATTCGATAAAATAATAATTTTCCCTTTTTATTATCAGTATTAAATAACATGCCGGTTTACAGTAATTAGCGTATACTGTATGTTACAAATCTCACTATGAGGCATGTAGAACTACACTATATGGACGAAAGTATGTGGAAACAATTGTCGTCTAGGGCTGTTTTCATGGTTTGGGCTAGGCCCCTTATTTCCAGTGAAGGGAAATCTTAATGCTACAGCATACACGGTGATTCTAGAGAATTGTATGCTTCTAACTTTGTGGCAACAGTTTGGGGAAGGCCCTTTCCAGTTTCAGCATGACAATGCCCCCATACACAAAGTGAGGTTCATAATGACATGGTTTGCCGAATTTGGTCTGGGAGAACTTGACTGGCCTGCACACAGAGCTCTGACCTCAACCCCATCGAACACCTTTGGGATGAATTGGAACACAGACTGCTAGCCAGTCCTTCTCGCCCAACATCAGTGTCCGACGTAATTCATGCTCTTATGGCTGAATGGGAGAAAATCCCTCCGACCATATTCTAAAATCGAGTAGAAAGTCTTCCCAGAAGAGAGGAAGCTGTTATAGCAGAAAAAGTGGGACCATCTCCATATTAATGCTCTTGGTTTTGGAATGAGAAGTTCAACAAGCACATATGGGTGTGATGTTCAGGTGTCCCAATACGTTTGTCCATATAGTGTATCTTTAAGAGAGCAACAACAGTCTTTCAGCAAGTTAGGCAGAAAAACGGCTCTCATGCATATGCCATCATAGCATAGGGAAAACTACGTAGGTTTAGCCTGTTGCTTATGTCTTCTACTAAGAAAGAGACAACTAGTACAGGTCTAAGCCATAGTTTTTGCTGAACCAACTACACTAAAGAATGATCTTAGCATTGCTCATGTAGTGTGTATGAGATCCTGGGTCTGGGGAGAAATAATATAGACCTCTGCTGATTTGTCCCTCCCAGTTTGTGTCTGTTACAGTATTTCAGAAATCAATCTTACCTGATTATTGTATTCCATTTGTGATAACAGAAGTATTTGTATTTATTTGGTTAAAGGGACACTTCACCATTGTTAAACCATGTCAATGAGAAAATGGTGTAGTAACAAAAAGAAAGAAAAGGTCCTATGGAAAAAGAAAACATAAAAGTACGATTTTCTTAAACTATAGCAAGTTCATGGCTGTAGATTCAGAAAAAGAAATTCTTCGATCAAAAATAGTTTTACAATGAATGGAACACTATTCAAATGTTGTATAAAATACTCATTATGCATTATTTTGTTTTTGTCTTTTTTTCTTTTAAATAACACAAACCATTGACCATTGACCCATAATAAAACAGCTAAATATCATAAAACATGAAAACAGGTTAATAGCAGTTGTAGAGGGAATGTTCCAGTTGAGGTTTGACAGCATATGGTAGAATTAAAACATCAGAACACATACAGTATCAAAATCACAAATGAAAAAGTCTGGCAATGTAGTCTGTATGTCAACCATGTATGTAAATATACATGATCAAACAAATATGATATTAATAAGATCAAAGAGTCATAATCTAACTGACTTTAGGGTTAGACACAGTACAGTACACAGTACATTTGTAATGTTGACGCTAACCGTATTCTAGATAGGGTTAGCATCACAGGACGAGGAGTTAACAAAACATCAGCCACAGTATTGCACTGTTAGTATAATTCACTGTACCTCTGTTCAATTCACTAATTGAACAGAGGAACAGTGAATTACAGTAAACATAACATAGGATCCTAATCTGTGGAGCAGTGCAATCAAATAGTCAGGCAGAGTCCATAACAGGAGACACCTGCAGTGAAAACTCATGTATGGCAGGAGAAAACCTTTTGTTTACCCATCTTAAAACATATTTTCACAGAGCACATATACATATATCTCAAACATCAATTCTCGCAATGATAACATACTGTATGTATGTACATAAGCTGGTCATAAACAGTCCAGTAGCATTTACAGCTCTGCTTGGATTCTGCAGTGATCCACCATGTACTGTATGTACCGTACAGCAGTAGTAGTAGTAGTAGTAGTAGTAGTAGTAGTAGTAGTAGTAGTAGTAGTAGTAGTAGTAGTAGTAGTAGTAGTAGTAGTAGTAGTAGTAGTAGTAGTAGTAGTAGTAGTAGTAGTAGTAGTAGTAGTAGTAGTAGTAGTAGTAGTAGTAGTAGTAGTAGTAGTAGTAGTAGTAGTAGTAGTAGTAGTAGTAGTAGTAGTAGTAGTAGTAGTAGTAGTAGTAGTAGTAGTAGTAGTAGTAGTAGTAGTAGTAGTAGTAGTAGTAGTAGTAGTAGTAGTAGTAGTAGTAGTAGTAGTAGTAGTAGTAGTAGTAGTAGTAGTAGTAGTAGTAGTAGTAGTAGTAGTAGTAGTAGTAGTAGTAGTAGTAGTAGTAGTAGTAGTAGTAGTAGTAGTAGTAGTAGTAGTAGTAGTAGTAGTAGTAGTAGTAGTAGTAGTAGTAGTAGTAGTAGTAGTAGTAGTAGTAGTAGTAGTAGTAGTAGTAGTAGTAGTAATAGCTCCTCCGGTTCCTTAGACATAGTCTGTGCCTGGGCTGGCCACGTGGGAGATTTTGGGGTAAGTGATGGGTGACCTCTCCCCTGTCCCAGGACACCTACTGCAGCACAGGAGAGCTCCGCCCACCAGAGAGAGGAAAGCCCCGCCCCAGCTGACAAACATTGCATTACCAAACTCATACCTGCGGGGGCAAAAAAGAAAGCCAGGCACATCAGCATCAGTCAAGCAGCTTGACAGCAAAACACATATTGTAAAGTATAAGAATGGAACTAAAATGTGGAATTCAAATTCTCCGATATACAATTGGTAGGCTATAGATAGCATTAATGCACTGGAAGTGTATCGAGTTGCTTTGCTTAGGTCACTAAACACTGCAATCCCATCATCAATGCAACAGCTCACCATAGCCTACCGATATAGATGGATTCAGATGATATAAACCATAGCATGATATACCTGTGGGATTGAGGGGTGTGGGTCCCATAGAATGACTGGAAGATTCTGCTAGCATACCAGGAGGTTACGGATAAGGCCAAAAGACCTACAGTAAGGTAAATGAATGAATGAATGAATGAATGAATGAATGAATGAATGAATGAATGAATGAATGAATGAATGAATGAATGAATGGTCTTTATTGTCATTGATATAGTACAGGTACCAAACAACGAAATTTGGGAGGGGGGGCTCCCCTGGTGCTAGGAAAAAAAAAACGAAAAACAAGAAGGGAAAAGAGCTGGTTTACATAAATAAAGGCTATGTACACTATCCACTATACTATACTATACAAATAAAACACTGTGCTGTACTCTATGCTATGCTATACCTATTCTAACATTTCCTATTCTCTGAACCTTATGTACCCTAGGGTTGTCATATTGCACATAGTGTTATTGCACATTCATTTAAAGTGTCGCAGTTAAAGAGTACAACATCAGAACAATTGTACATTTCATCAACATATAGTACAGTATTTCATGATCAACTACAGTGCCTCAGAGATGTGTTCTGTTATTTGAGAAAACATAAGGAGTTTCATTATGACGTTTCATTATGAAAGTATACGAAAACAAAACATGCAATATGCATACAGTATTATAATAACACAGACACCAGAACAACACACAATGGCCTATGTACTGTACCTGCAAGTAGAAAGAAGACTCCTCCAGTCATGGCTGCTTTGCCCTTTACCCCCCTGTTCCCGTCCAGGCACCTGGTGCACTTCATCCCCACTGTGGACACTAACGCCCCAAAGGCTGAGAGTAGGATGCTGAGCAACATCACCGCCCGTGTCACCTGCACTTCAGCTATACACATGGAAAGAAAGGACACTCAAGGTCAATCCAAGCTCTCAATACTCACTCACAAGCAACCACAGACACTGTACTGTACATAAGCCTACTGGGTACAGAATCAAAAGTCCTGATTCTGTTATGTTAATAAACTGGATATTTGGGAAATTCAAAAAACATTTCAGTGTAATAGGAGGTTGATCCCATTACATGTAACATGGTTAACATGTCCCATTATATCTGCAATAGCCTGCTACCTTTCAAGATGAGGATGACGCATTGACACTGACTGCACACCTGTATGGCCTAGGTGACAGAGATGCTCAACTTACTTGATAGGTGAAAGAGAGAATGGTACAGGTCGCAATTCATTGATCCGCTGGCGTCGACTGTGCATGTCATCCACAGCCCCTCGTACGTTTGCCGCGTGGTTACCGAGGTGGCCTCCTTGTTGGCGTACCGTTTCCACTCTACCATACAAGTAGAGGCAATTGAAGCAGCGAGACCGACCAGAGCAAGTGCATAACCAAGAAGTTGAACTGCAGTGCTTGCCATGGTATTCTAGTGACTAGTAGGCTACTGTAACACTTCTGATTAAAATACTAATACAAAAAAATACAAATAAAAAAAAACTATTGAAAAAACGGCATTAATGTTCTTAATATCCTCTTGATCAAATGGCTGATAATGTTTTCCCTACTTAAGTGGGATATTCTTGCTGTTGCCTTGACCGTTAGTTTTACTGTGCTTGTCCACCAAGATCTTGCCTGTATTTAAAGCCTGACTGTGATAGCTCATTGGTGCCTGCTGGTGGTTACAAAGTGCATCTACAAGTAGGTGTCGAGGAGGCAACATGAAGCGTCTGACATTACTGATTAGAATAACCTCCCACGCATCACAAGACAAAAATAGTCTTGAGTCACATTTTTTTACTTTGTGGAGAGATCGGTGAGATTTTATAGAACCGTTAAATGGCCTGCCTACAGTGCCACATAATGATTAACTTCTATGATTTTTTTATTTTATTTTTGGGGGGGCGGATTTTGAATTAATTTATGATGTAGGCCTGCATGATAGAAGTAATTGAACAAACTTTCCAGAATTGCCTCATTCCTAAAATGCTATTTACTGAAGATAAGACATTACAACAATTACAGTAGATCTGATGACACCTTCTCCTCAAGTTGGCAACTTCTCGTGTTTATAATATAATTGCATACCCAGCCATCACCTTGTCTTGAGATGTCTTAAGATGTCTTAATTAACTGACAAATGTGTCTTAAGATGTCTCGAGACAAGGTGATGGCTGGGTATGTGGTTGTAACACATAGAGATGTTTCACTGACACAATATAAAACATAACATTTTGGTTTACATTCCACCGTAGAGAAGCAAAACTGTGGGGTAATAAGGAAGCAAGTTATGTTTAGATGAGATACATGTTGGTCATCTCATATGAAGATTATCGTGATATCTTTAAATTGATATATCATAAAGATGTGTGTACATATACACTCACCGAACACTTTATTAGGAACTATATTAATGGGTAGGGCCTCCCTTTGCTCTCAAAACAACCTCAAGTCTTTGTGGCATTGATTCCACAAGATGTTGGAAACACTCAGTTGAGATTCTGGTCCATGATGACAGGATTGCATTATGAAATGAGATTTTTCAGGTGCACTTTCAAGCTGTGAATCTCCTGTTCTACCACATCCCAAAAGTGTTCTATTGGATTTAGATCTGGTGACTGGGAAGGCCACTGAAGAACACTGAACTCATTGAGATGACTTTTGCTTTGAGACATGGTGCATTATCATGCTGGAAGTAGCCATTAGAAGATGTGTACATTGTGGCCATGAAGGGATGCACATGGTCAGCATCAG
>NC_137674.1:94752331-94937331 GCF_963989245.1 Nansenia antarctica | reverse complement strand
GGATCAGATTATGTAAAAAAACTCAATTTTGACAAAAATGGAGATAGAACCTTATAATTCTAACGTCACGATATAACTGAGACATGAGTTAGCCACAACCTTCTATGCAGTTTAACTTCATACAGTAAGTTACGCTCATCAAAGACTGGTTTCATTAAGTGCTTGCCTGCTGACACATCCTCTGTGCAGACCACCTCTACCGGTTTTTCCTGAAGATGTGCCCCAAGGCTTATCAGGTCTCGGGAAACATTGTAAATGGTCTGAATTAAAGCAGTTAAGGGATCGTCACAGTTAAGAGCGGCAGTCACAGGACGACGGTGAAGATTCTCTGTTGGGTTTGCTAAGATCAACCTGTCCTGCACTATTTATTTGTCAATATTTTAGTAACTTGGTTGAGGTGGTCTCTCGAATGAATCTGCAAAAAAAAAGTTGCGCTGATTGGGGCGTGTACGGTATCTTTTCCATGTCTCAACACGGCATGTTCGAGGTTAAGGACGTCTGCGTTTACCTCACATTCGCGGGTAAGTCACAAGTTGTTCTTTTAGACAAATGTTATGAAGTGAAATGTTACTTGATGTTACACATGTTACACATGTCATCTAGGTTAATACACTTCGTGACGTTAGAATTATACGGTTCTATCTCAATGTTTGTCAAAATTGAGTTTTTTTACATAATCTGATCCATTAGGTGTTTATTAATGCCTAGTGTGGTGTTATTTTGAAAATGTTGACATTTTTAAGTTAGTAATTCATAAAGGTTCCATCTCACCAAACATAATGGAATGTAAAAACTTTGACGCTCAATATCTCTGAACTGCCCTAAACGGAGATAGAACCTTATCATTCTAAGTTCACAACTTGTGTAACTAAATAGTTTCAGGAGGAGTCGGTGAGGGGCGCAGCAAGACAGGTGAGTTGGGTACGATATGTCAGTTCCAGTCAAGTCATTGTAATTATGTCCTGTGCCTCTATGAATACAAATCAGATTTTCCCAACGAAGTATATGTATTTAAGTTCAATTATACCATTCATTTCGATTGTAGACATCGTATTTGCACAGGCAACCTTAATTATACACACCTGACCTGAGTAACCTGTTGCAAATAACTGACATGTTCAGTTCTTCACTTTCCCAAAATGTTCCCTTATGTATTTCATGAATTCTGTTTCATCATAGGATAAACATTAAATAAGTCAATAAGTAAGACACTTGATTGATAATGTGATCACTTAAATAACTGGCCTTCTCCATGTAAAGTATCTGATTCATTACTTGGCTCCAAAGCGATGAAACTGATCATGCTTTTGCTGAATTGCAATACAGAAGGTAAGACCACACTACATGATAAGACATGTACTCATGGCACAGATCTCCACCCAGAACTGAAGCAATGCTAACACCATAATGCAGTAGCCCTGTGTTCACCTACACATGTTACTAGCTCCCCATACAGCTAGAATCTTTGCCTGAGATGTGTGCAACAATTTCAGTCATTGTTTCTGGTAGTATGTGTAGCAAATACTTCAACAACTACAGCTCACTGTAGATCAATGACTTTACACACAGTCTCAGGATTTGAGTATATGAGTCCCATCAACTTAGAGTAACATGAATGTGAATGTTTTTTTTTGCCAGACTTAGTTCTATACTTGGAACAGCCAGGGGGCAGTGCTGAGTCGTTGATAGAGAACCCTATGTATGATGGTGTGATGTGAGAGAGGGCCGCCCCGGTGGTGTTGCCACATGCAGGGGAACCATCAGCATCTCAGGTATGTTGGTGAACCAGCTCCACGGACGCACTCTCAACACTGCTTCCTCATTCGACTCACAAGGAAGTATAAAGTGCGGGATCCTGTGTTTCCACTTGACTGCAACCCAGTATGACTTAATAAAGAAGCAGTCAAATTAAATGGTAAATGGACTGCACTTATATAGTGCCTTTATCCAAAGCGCTTTACAACAGCCTCTCATTCACACACCAATGGCTGCAAGCTACCATGCACGGTGCCGGGCCGCTCACTGGGAGCAATTTGGGGTTCAGTGTCTTGCCCAAGGACGCTTCGACATGTGGCCAGTCGGGGCTCGAACCGCCGATCTGCCAACCTTGCGATCATCAGACGGCGGCTCTACATCCTGCCACAGCCACCCAAAAAAATTTACAGTGTGAAACAATTAAAACATCACAACGTAGATCTTCTCACATCATTGCACAATGAAACATGTATGCTCTTAAAAGTGTTGCTTGCTATTGCACAGATAACATGAGATTCAGAAGAAAGTGACATTACACTGCTAAAAAAAACTAAACAAGAAAGTGCCAGTGCAGGTTCTATGTTCTATTGTTATCAATAATCTTCCTTGTGAGTATAATCTGTGCCATGCAAAACTTTGTATATGCAAACAATTTACAGCCAGCCTACAAACGGTGAAAACAGGTTTCTCTGGTAACAGGTGTAACTTGGAGAGTGTTGGGTTGACTTGTAATGCAAATATTGATCAGGAATACAACATGTTTTTACTGGTACACTTTTAGAAGCCTGCAATATGGTACAGGGAAGAGGCAGGAAGATGAAAAGTATCACGTGTCCTCAGTATTTGAGGGCATGTTTACGGAGCCCCCTTGGGGTCACATGGTCGTTTTTTTTTTATGTGTGAATCCGTTCCCTCTGTTTAGTAAATCGTTCCCTCGGTTTAGTAATTCGTTAGGGTTAGGGTTAGGCCCTGCGAGCCAGAACGATCGCAAGGATTAGGGTTAGGGTTAGAATCCTTGCGATTGTTCTGGCTCGTAGGGCCTAACCCTAACCCTAACGAATTACTAAACAGAGGGAACGGATTACTAAACCGAGGGAACAAATTACTAAACAGAGGGAACGGGTTACTAAACCGAGGGAACAGATTCACACATCAAATTTTGTTTTTCTACCATGTGACCCCAGGCTCCGTACATGTTTGACAACATTGACATACAAGATGTCGTATGTCCGGTCTTAGATTGGCATTGGAAAGGGATTGAGACCGGTTTTCAATTATCTCTTGAATCATGACATTTCTGTCAAACATTTGTATAATATTTTCTAAAGCGAACTGTAACTTGTTGAGAATAAATGCACTAAAACAAACTCCATTGAGTCAATTTTTATTTGATTATTTTCAGGTTGATTCAATTGTATCCACATCATTTCTGGTCAAGGCATCAATCTTCCTGTTGTATCATCATTTGTATAAATTACATTTATGCCACTATAGAAATGTGATACAGATCCTCTGACAAAGTGACAATGTTCTTTACAAGCGTAGTGTGCAGGAGTTTGTCTTTGTTTTGACTATAAATAAACCATGAACATCATAACCCATGCAAATGTTGATACAGTTTATTGATTTTGAGATGGTAAAAGCAAATCCTTTACTCAGTTCACTTAAAAAAAAAACTATTCTGTCTCAATTACAGTAAATGCCAACACACACACACACACACACACCATATGATTGGTAGATTGCATACAGGCCCTGGATTGTGAAAATAGTCAACATATTCCACAAGATGGTGCTATTATCAGATCAGTAAGTTGTACTGCCCATCACATCCTGTTATTAATTTAATAAGAGCTGAGACTCCCCATTATCAACATGTCCCTGAAAAATCATACATATGGCACAAATCCCATCCGGTGAACAACAATCAGCACATTGTACAGATGCAGATATTACTCTCAGATATGTCTCTCTGATGCACACAAACCAAACACCTCATACAGTAGGCAGGAGAGACTAACTTGGGCAAAGCATATTAACAACAGTATAAATACAGACTTGAATTAAGATCATTCAATGGATAACATGTATTTAAAAAGGAATGGGGTATAATTCATCAAACAAGGAAGTGTATTGTTATTTTGACATCATAATACATTACGAGAACATGTTAATGACCATTTTACAGTAGATGTGAAAGTCCCTCTAAACCTGAATAGTTCCCTATAGTATGACGTCTGCCAATTTAGTGTGCTCACTATTTCCACTGCCCACTATCAAACATCCTTATTCAATATGATAAGAAACGGACTTAACTGACCATAGGGCAGTTCATACCAGCACACACCCAGTGATTCCCATTGAGTAGGATTGGACCTTCCTCGGAGCTCATGATCTAGCTACTGTCTCTGGTTCATTCTGTGAAGGATTGAAACTTCCCTTCACAGGCATGGATTTCTATCCTGGGAATGGAATTTGTTTTTGCAGCAAACAGGAAGTGATAACACACATCTAAGTGAGGGAGAAATAGAGGGGGGGAGGGGGGAAATTAATGAGATACAGATCATGTTTCAGTGTGTGTGTGTGTGTGTGTGGACTGAAGATGGAATCTAAAAGCAAGAAAAGAAAAGGAAAAACATAAGAAAAAAGCTCCCTTTCTGGGTCCATCATCCCTGTGACTGTTGGTGAGTAGTTGAGGAGGAGAGGACACAGTGGTGTCAGCCATGAGCCCATTCCAGGAGCACAAACACATATCCAGACATGATTTGCACTTCAACACTTCAAATAACGGACACTGAAAGTTGAGAAAAAACATGACCTGCCAACACAATTCTAAATTAATGTTTGGCACAGACCTGCAATGTACATGCAGCTAATTCTTACTGGTCCACTATAGTTTTGTAAAGCTGAGAGCATGTACCTGTTTCGGTTTGTAAACGGTCAAGCTGATAAAAAAAATACTGATGGAAAATAATTTAATTTTTATTATGGGGCAATATTTTGATCATCCACAAACACACTTCATTGTTGGCGTCAGTGGTGGCTAAGCGTTTGTTGACTATGGAGCGTCAATAGTTTAATAGAGAACAGAAATGGAGTAGACAGGAGTACACTTTCAGTAAGCATGCACATAGAAACACTGAACCAGAGCTGTGTCATTGTCCCATAACACTCCACTTTCACCGGGTCCTCAGTTGAAGTAGGAAAAAATGCCAGCCTCTCACAAGCAAAAGACACAGATGGAGAAGAAGAGGCCATTTATAGCCAGCTACAAGTCCAGCAATCACCACCACCTTCTCCTCCCAACTGGAAAGCAGTAAACACAAAAGCCAAAGACCCAGCATCTTGATATAGGTTTCCTCTTGTGTGTGTGTGTGTGGGGGGGGGGGAATAAAATGCTGAAAATGTGTCCCTTGAAAACAGAGTAGTATAGGCAGTGCAGCACATACAGCATACTGGCCCTGGTGTGTTGTTGAGCCTTGATGCACAGCACAACAGAGGACAGGACTGAAGCCTGGCAGTGCATAGAGCCGCACGGACGCCATCTTGGATCAAAGATGCGCAGCAGCAGCAGCCATGTTGGGTCAAACATTACGCACCTCCCCACAGAGAGAGAGAGAGAGATATAATAAAACACGGAGATTGCACAGTTACATCCAGCAAAGGCCTGATCCACAGATGAATGTAACACCAGCATACGACGACTACAGCCAAAAAGGGACACTTCTTCCCTCTCTCTTTTCTCCATGTTCGACAGCAAAAGAACTTGGGAGTCCATGTCACAAGGCTTCTCCTTTGGGTTGTCTTGGGGGGGTGGAGACGATAAAAGAAAAAGGAAACCAAACTAAAAGGAAAGATGAGCGTGAGTTCAGCCATCCTGAACTCTTGGCCAACTCAGAGGGGGAAAAAAAACCCCCCTCCCCCCTGTCAACGCAGTAAATTGTCTCAAGGCCCTTGGTCAATCCGAGAGTGATGGGAAAAATACAGCAACGATGAATAAACATTTTTAAATAAAATGAAGACGCTCATGTTTGGACAGCATGGAGAGCCCTGGGTCACTGCCTGTAGAAGGCACCTGGAGGAGACAGGAGAGGGAAGGACGTCAGCTCGGGCTTTTAGTACAACTGGATATAATGTACCAGTTCACATTAGATCCATCAAATCTTTTGTTAGTTTCAAGCATGCACTGTCTTCTTACCTTTTGACCGATTGTTCGTGTTTCCTTTGAAGTTGTCACCACTTACATTTACACCTATTAAGTTTATTGTAAAGTGTAGTATGTATATTGTTGTATGTAGATCCGCCTTCCCTTGTTCTGTTATCCATTTTGGTGTTGTTATGGTTGTGATGTTCTCAATGTTTTCAATTAGCAATGTGTGTTGTTGTTTGTCTGTGTTTTGTCATGGTTGTGTCTTTTATTGTTTATCCTGTTATTATGTAATATGTATTGTTCATATACATTATTATGTATTATGCAATAACTATTAATTATTAGTTAATATAATTATTATATTTGGATTGTATTATTGTATTATTATGTATTATGCCTTATGTGTTGTTAGGACCCCCTTGAACATGAGATGGCACATCTCAAGGGGTTTTATCCTAATAAAATAAATGTACTACAACCTTTATACAAATGTAGCTGAAGCAGTAGAATCTGCTTGGAAATGTGATGTGTTAGCCCATGCAGTGCTGTCTCCCTAAACTACACTCGCAGTCACATAGAATTGGGCCTAGGGCCCCAATAAGATTAGCAGGTTGAGTTGGCACTGATGAATGTCAACCATATTATGATATGCTGGATATACTGTACAATATGGCTGCAGGAAGAGAGGTGTTAAGATCAGCATTCTTGGTTTCTTCTCTCTGGGCATTTCGTTTTTTTTTCGCATGAGATACTTCTCTCACTGGCATAATGTAAGGCTAGGCCTAACGAGAGCCTGGGCCTCCAGTAGACGGCCTAACCTTTGTATGCAGCCTCAGGCCTGGAAGGAGCGCGGGGGGCGTAGGGGGTCTCAGAGTAGCCATAGCTGGAGTCCACATTCTCATAGTCATGTGTGTGAGGTTGAGGAGGCCTGAGAGACAGAGATATGTCCTTATAGATATATCAAAGGAAAACAACAATGTATTTTGCTAATATTGTAAGAGGTGGAATAATGTAGTTACAGTATATGGGTGTTATATGAATGAATGAATGAATGAATGAATGAATGAATGGTCTTTATTGTCATTGCTATAGTACAGGTACCAAACAACGAAATTTAGGAAGGGTGGCTCCCCTGGTGTTAGGAAAGAAGAAAAAAAAACTAAAAAAAACACAAGAAGGGAAGGAGCTGGTTTACATAAATAAAGGCTATGTACACTATCCACTATACTATACTGTACAGATAGACGACTAGGGTTGTCATATTGCACATAGTGTTATTGCACATCCATTTACTTATAATGATTTAACGAGGAGAGAAAGTACCTGGCTGGCTTTTGGTGGTTCCGAGGCCTCTGGGGTTCATACTCCTCTCGTGATCTGGGCCTCACAACTTCCTCGGAGCTTAGCTGCAACACACACACCACACACGCATGCCACGCACACACACGTTTATCTGTTGGTCTTTTCATTATCAAACAGCACACACTCCTGAGAGCCAATTACTAGGTCAATCAACTGTATGGTTGTGATAACTTTCACAACGATGTCATAGTAGAAAGTCACCTTGTAGTCTCCTCCCTCTGGCCTCCTCCTCTCCATCCCCTGCTTCTCTTTCTCTTTTTCTCTGGACTTCTTATAGTCCTTCTTCTCCTGTTCCATCAGCAGCCGGGCTATTTCCTGCCAACACATCCACAACCAGGTTACAGTATCGTGTACACCCACCCACACACACTGTACATGATCAAGAGATACATTAACTAAAGGGTAACACTGGCACTGACGGGATTTGTTGGCATAGCAACAGAGTTGAGTGACAGTGAGGGAGAGAGAGAGAGAGAGAGAGAGAGAGAGAGAGAGAGAGAGAGAGAATGAGATCAGAAAGCAAAAAGCATGCACAAGAAAGCAGGAGAGACAGAGGGAGAGAGAGAGAGAGAGAGAGAGCGCAAGAAAATGGATGAGAGAAGTTTCCACAGGCTTAGCCGCCCACTCACCTCATCCTGTGCCACTTGAGCCGCACGCTTGTCAACCTTACTCGCCTGGAACCCAAAAACAATCCAGACAACAACTGAGTCACATTTGGGTGGGGGAACGTTCTGTTCTCTTCTCAATGCAATAACATAGGGAGTGACTGGTGAGTCCTCTTCATAGACTTGTAAAAGACAAGGAAAGCTCTAGTCTAAACTGTGATATGAATACTGATAATACTCAAACAAAAACAGGGACTTCACTGGTGAATTTCGATGCATGATCCAATTATTGAAGTTGGACCACATCTAAAAAAATGTATAAATGTTTATTATATATATTTTTTTATTTATTGATTTGAGTGTTTTGTAATGTCTTCAACATTGGCACGGGTCGACTGGTTATATAGTAGTGCGTACATTATAGTAATGTAATGAGAGTGTTACAACATTACAGTAACGGATGTTATGGATTGTAATAAGGGTGTTATAAAGGGTGTGATTGGACCCACCTTCACCTCCTCCTCCTGCAGCTTCCTGGCCACCTCCATGTCCCTGAACTCCTGCTCTCTCTGGTCCCGCAGGTCCAGCCGTGTGATGCCCTGGGTGGCCTCGGTCAGCGCGTACTCCCCGCCTCGCACAATACGCCCTGCAGGGGGCGCCACATACACAGTCAGCATAGACACACGGCCGTAGGTGTCATCCCAGTCTTGTCCTCTAGGGAGTGCAGTGGTTTCAATCACTGACATTACAGGTGCAACTCCAAAAATGTGTATATCGTGGGAAAAGTTAATTATTTTCCGTAATGTAATGGCTGATTGCCTCCATGCCACGCCGCATTGATGCAGTCATTTGTGCAAAAGGAGCCCAGACCAAGTATTGAGTGCATAAATGAACATATTTTTCTGAAGGTCGATTTCTGTATTATAAATTCTTTTTTTGATTGGTCTTATGTAATATTCTAATATTTAGAGATACTGGATTTTTTTTATTATTTTCATGAGCCGTAAGCCGTAATCATCAACATTAAAACTAAAAAAGGCTTGAAATATTTCACTTCATGTGTAATGAATCTAGAATATATGAAAGTTTCACTTTTTTAATAGAATGACAGAAAATAATGAACTTTTCCATGATATTCACATTTTCAAGAGATCAATGGCACTAATGGATCAGTTGTCGACAGTAGAGTGGGCAAAAAAGAACCAGTCCACTAGCACTGAAACCTTTGCGGAGAAGAATCTGGGTGCAACTATTGGACTACACGGGTAGTTCACTCCACAGATTCAGCCCTCAAGCCCACCACATCACACACACGACCAGCAGCAGCAGATTCAACTGGTTCACAGCACCAGAGTCTGTTCTTGAGTCTGTCTTAGATCAAAGACTCAAGGTGTCATGAATTACAGCGGGAATCATCATCACCATCATTCATCATCATCATCATCATCATCATCATATCTGGGAAGGAGTGGAGAGGAAGAAGATGAGTGTTGTTTAAGTGATCATTATGAGAATATTGAATGATTATAATATTTGAAGGCCAGCCCCCACCACCTGAAGCACCCAGCGAAAACCACAACCACACACCTACACACCCACACGGGCCCAGCGCCAAGCCCGGCGGCGGGCCGTACCTGGCTCCGTGTCTCTAGGAGGGTGAGTGTGGGAGCGTTCCCCGGCAGGGTCCTCCTCATAGGGCTCCCTGTGTTCCTTTCTCTCCCTTCTCCCTTCTCCACCGCTCCGGGGTTCCTCCTCAAACACCTCCCCACTGGCGCCAGACCCAACCCTGGCCCTCCTCTCCCCCATATCATCATCATCACCATCATCCTCCTCCTCCTCCCCCCTCCCATGCCAGGCCCTGCTGTGGCTGGGGACACGGTTGTGGTCGACTCCCTCCTCGTCCAGCCCTGGCTCCCTGCTCCTGGTCCTCGCTTTGTGGCCGTCTTTGTCCTGCTGTCTTTGTCCGTCTCGGCTTTGGTCTCGGTCTAGCGATCTCTCCCGGCCGTTTCTCTGTCCGTCTCTTTCCCTCTCCTTGGGTCTCCGGGGCTCTCGCTCTCTGTCCTGCCGTCTGTCCCTCTCCCTGTCCCTGTCCCGTTCCCTGTCCCGTTCCCTGTCCTTCTCCCTGTCCTTCTCCCTGTCTCTCTCCCTGTCTCTCTCCGGGGCAGTGTGTGGCTGGGGCGGCCTTGGGGGTTTCTCCTTCCTCCTCACGGCCCTCTCCCCGTCCCCCCTCTCTTCTCTGGCTCTCCTGGGCTCCTGGCTACCTGGGAGATCGGCGGACGGTTCCCCCCTCCGGCCGTGGCCTCTGTGGGGCTCAGTGGGTTGATGGTTTGGGTACTTGTCCCCGTGCTTGCCCCTGGAAAGGTGCTGCTGCTCAGGGTGGGGATCTGCATGCCTGCCCCTGCCACCCTCCGCCACCAGGTAGTGCTCTGGGTATCTGTAGCGACTGTGTGGTTCTGCGTTCTCGTGTCTGGGGCCGTGTCTGGCCCGGCTGGGCTCAGGAGAGCGTTCAGGGCGTTGGCCTGGGGGGCGAGGGGACTCCGGTTTGTCCAGGTAGGCTGGGTGGGTGAGTGGAGGATGGGAGATGATGGAGAGATGGTGGTAGAAGGCATGGAGGTAGTCAAATGATACAGACACAGTATAAGCCAAGCTGGCTTAGTTAATGAGCAACAGGGTTAGTCACAACACAACCCCCCCCCCCCCTCCCCCTCCCCGCCTCCCAGGGAGACATAAACATCAAGACACTGAAATTAATGATCTGGTTGTGGATGTGGTTCAAAATGTAAATGGTAATAATGATATTTCATTAACATAGTTACAAATCGAGCTGTGGTTAAGGTTAAGTCATTCAACATAAAACCGTTCAAAACACTGGCATGGGGGGGTAGAACGGTATGCAAACTGTCGCAATCATCGTGAACCATCCTGCTGAGTACTGACATTATCGCCGGCCAACATTTGAGTGAAAACAAACCGATGGTGAAAGCGTTAGGGGGAAGCACCCCGGTGAGGCAGAGAGACGGTACACTGCGAGCCTGAAGTCAGCTCAATGGAATGTCAGTCATCCAGCAGCCGTTAGGCCGGCTAATCTGAACAACAGAAACGGCTCTATTAACTTTGAACCTTTGAAAAACAGAAGAAGAAAAAAAAAAAGAAAAAAAAAAAAAGCGAAACCAATCTGCATATTGTGCCTAGCTCTGCCTAACGCCGGTCTGCCTTCACCCGCTCAACGAGGGTGAGGCACGGTAACGATGGTGTGATTAACAGTAGGCTTTATTAAAAGAAGAATATCTTCAACTGTTTTCTATGGACGACACATCATTTAAAAGCTGCACTTTCATAATCTGTAAAAAAATAAAAAAAGACGAAGGAAAAAAATAAAATAAAAATGACCTTGCTGACTTGGGGAGCAAAACACAAAACACTAGCTCCTGTCACGCTAATAATGTAGTGTCCCTAGATATATTAGTGTCCCTAGCTTCTATTTATCCTCTGTTTACTTCCCCCTCTTCACACCTCTCTCTCTCCCTCCCCCTCTCTCTCTCTCTCTCTCTCTCTCTCTCTCTCTCCCTCCCCCCCTCTCTCTCTCTCTTTCACTAGTTGTTTATCTCCAGGGTGGAGACAGACTCAGGCCATGTTTTGGTTTGTGTCTCTCTGATTTGGAGGATTAAGCCAAACACAGCAGTGCCCCCTCATTTCCTCATTTCCTGAGAACGGTGGCCAATTACACAGCTCAGAGAAACACTCCACCAGTGATAAGTCGTGTGTGTGTTTGTGTGTGTTTGCGTTAGGAGCAGTACGAGAGCATACAAAGCATTCGGTCTTAAAATGGTGCCTACCCGTGATAAGAATGTCACATGATAGAGATTGTGAGGGGGTGAGATTGCACAGAAAAGGAAGCTTGGAGGTGTGCCACAACGTTAACAGGCAAACGCACAGATGACGTTGCTAGTACCATGATGCATCGAGGTGTCATTCTTTTCTCAGAAATAGAGGCTAAAGTGTCTTTGTTTGTGCAGTGTGCACACATTCTTCGGTAAGGATGGAATGGAATACCACAGCTCTGCCAGCACCACGCATGGTGTGTGACAGCACACACACACACTCTTCCTTGGCCCCAAACCTCACTGCTTACTGGGACACAGACACAGAGACACACACACACACACAAGCACGCATGCACACATACACGCGCACGCGCACGCACACACACACACACACACACAGAGAGAATGTTGCATAACCAACAAGGTTCTGCAGCAAACCCAGTCAGGCAGACAGGAGCACATGGAGTGAGAGGGTGGGGTAGTGATGTCTACACAGACAGGGCTAGCTCTGGGTTAGAGGCACATCGGGGGAGAGGAAGAGCCCTATCGCTGGGACAGAAGGCGGTGGGAATACTGCTGACTGCGCTGGCCGTCCCTACAGCTCTACTCATAGAGACCTGTGTGTGACCACAAAGCCTCAACCTGTAGCACCCCCTCACTGTGAAGCCTAGGGTTAGGTACCAAAAACCCGGTACCAATATGGTACCTATATGGTACCGGTACCTATACATCTGGTACCTACCGGATCGAATTGCAACGGAGATTTCGGTACCTCATTTTTGGTACTTCTCTCTCGCCCCTGGTGCTCCGAAACGGGCGTTACATGCAACAGTCAACCGCAACTTGCCATCGCCGGTTAACGTTCCACTGATCAGTGCGTGTAGTGGTGGTGAGCTGAGCAGTTGTGTGACGAAGAGTGAAGAAGAGTGAGTGACGGCATATATTCTAAATTATGATATTATCCGAATCATATTATTATTATTATTACATTGATTATTATCATATTATCGTTCGAATTTCGAATGAACTTTCTCACTGGTCACAGCGGTCAGTAACGTTGCCCTGCTACCTAGCTAGCTAAGCTACCACGAGCTCACCGTTACAATGGCGAAGGCAGACGAAGATGAAGCATTCTAAAGTGTGGCTGTATTTCACCCGAATAAATAACAACAGTGTGAAGTGCATAAAATGTTCAAAAGCATTCGCGTGTAAAGGGGGGAACACGTCAAACTTAATGAAACACCTGGGGACGCACAGGACACATTTGAGAGTAGATGGGTGCACCGTGTTTGATAGATTGCGCAACCCTTCGGCAAGCACCTCAACAAGCACCTCAGTTGGCAGTGTGTGCGTCTCCAGTCCCGGAGAGGGGGAGTGGGAGACCGGCATTCACACTGAGGATGACAACGATGATGACAGCAGCATTTCCTCAGGTTAGTAATGTTTCAGTTTATTTCAGTTGATTTATTTAAAGATGGGGACAGTGCACATTAATCAACAAATCTACAGCATCAGAGACCCCATTCACCTTGGCAAAGAAGACAACTTTGACCAAAGAGAAGGTGGAGGAAATTCACTGGGCTGTTCCCAGCGTTGTGGTCAAGGGGACTCACTGCATTCTTTTTCCACTGTGGAATCTCCCTGTTTTAGGTAAAGTGACGACCTTAGCAGGTAGCTCGTTCACATTGTTGGTCATTATCGGAAAAATAAGAGCCCGACAGTGCGTTCGGAACCCCGAGGCGAAGCCGAGAGGTTTTGTAAAGCACTGAAGGGATTTGACCGGCTGGCCATACTTTATCCCTTACATAGCAGACTCCGCATTCCCCAATTACAAATGTGTTGGTCCTACTTTTAGAGTTCACTGCATGTAGGCTAGACATATGTTTTGGTTGATGTAATATAGGCTGCTTTAGTCGTAGGCTATTTAGTTAAATACTAAATAGCAAATCCCGTCCGTGCCGCTGGCACTGTCCATGGTGCTAAAAGTACGAATGTATTTCCCACATGAACCATCCTGACAGTTTATGCCGGCATTTCCCGGGACATGCTAGCATGTACCAAGTCAACGGTTTATGCTGGCATGTCCCGGGAAATGCCAACATTTTTGAATCAAAAGTATCGATTTAGGTACCGTTTTTAAAGTAGCGGTTTGGCACCGGTATCGGATAAAACCCAAACGATACCCAACCCTAGTGAAGCCTAGAGGAGTTTAACCTCTTCAAACTAAATCACCCACTAATGCTTTTTTGTACAACAATAAAAGCCAAATTAACTCTAATAGTGGAAAAGATGTCGAATGGTTGCATCTGTAACTGAAGATGGAAGGATTGAGGTACTACAACCTAAAAAGGGGTATCATGAAGTATCCAGCTTTTAGACTCTGCTCCTACTTCTGTTTAAAATAGAATATAAGCATTCCGAAGTTAAAGCTTTACAACACATTTGCCTCACCTCTGAACAGAACCACATTGTGCGTGTGTGTGTGTGTGTGTGTGTGTGTATGTGCGTGTGTGTATGTGTGTGTGTATGTGTGTGTGTGTGTGTGTGTGTGCGCTCGCTAGTGAAGGAGCAAGATGACAAACGACCCTCCCTCACGGTCAACTGTGTGCTTAAAACAGCAGCCCTAAATCCTTCAATCAGCAGCACTCTTATATCACGCCACATGAAACACACAACATGGTAAAGGTCATTCCGCTCTACCCACCTCCTTTGTCCTCATAGAACTCCTCCTCAAAGTTGGCCTCCAGCTGCTTCTGTCTCTTCCTCTCCTCCTTCATCTCCTTCTCCTGCAGTTTACGAGCGATGGCCTGAAAACAAACAAATTAAAAAAAACTAAATAAAAACTGCTGACGCCTCCTTTTGTTATTTTCATCACACCCACAGATGAAATGTAATGTGTTTAAATTAGATTCACAGGCAAAGTGGAATGATGGGATTCAGCCCGTCTTTGTACTGTGCCAGTGTATGACCAATATAGCGCATAAATAAGGGCCAACTGAACTAGAGCAGTCATGCATTACTAACGTCAGAATACCAAGGGATGTTCCACTATATTCAGGGGTGCAAACTGGTGATGGCCCAAAAAGGTGACACATATTTTTTTTGCGGCTAACCTTAGTGGGGGGATAGCGCTAGCACTAATGGTGTTAAATAGATACCGCTAGCACTAATGGTGGTCTAACAATGATGCATGTGTAAGTAGCGGCAGCCCTGACCTTAACACCTGCAGAATTACTTAGAAAACTGTTTACCGTGACTGAGTTCTCGTAGGCTGAACACCCATCTCTGCAATCCAAGTTACATAACAGATATGCCTCAAACAAACATTGTTTGCATGACCATTTTTGAAGGGTTATTATGCTAAAGTTGAGAGAAACTAACATTCACATTAACTAAATGGAAAGTCAAGAAGGCTCAGGTAGAATTCTCTTTTCAAGACCCTAATCTTTCTCAAAGACAATTTGAATCTAACACACAAGGTATGACCTGGCAGGGGTATACCTGCCTGCATTTGCAAGGGTTTATTTGCAGTAGTAATGGGGACTGAGGTTATGATGATGTACAATGAAGCTGAATCATAAAAGTTGATGCAACCAGTGTAAAATTATAAATTACTACCATTGAGCATACTGTATATTTCACGTCTCTTGATATAGCTTCTTTTATCAGGGGTGCAAACTGGTGATGGCCCAAAAAGGTGACCCATTTTTTTTTCCGGCTAACCTTAGGGGGGGATACCGCTAGCACTAATGGTGTTAAATAGATATCGCTAGCACTAACGGTGGTCTAACGGCAGTTAGTAGTGGCAGCCCTGACCTTAACACCTGCAGAATTACTTCGAAAACAGTTTACTGTGACTGTGTTCTCTATGCTGTCTGCAATTGTACCTAGCTCCCTGAAGCTAAATGTTATTTCAACAGCAACAGAGTTCAGCAGACAGGGAGATTAGTTAGCTCGCGCATCATGTGACTTGGATGAGACTTAGACCCCCCGCAAATTTTTTTTTTTGCAGATCTACACAATTCACATGGATGACATATTTTGAGATAAAAACGGCTAATTTAGCAGAAAGGTGACAAGTTTGCACCCCTGATATTACATCGTAGAGTTGTTTAGCACCAGCATTCAAGTTCACCACCTTAAAGAGTTTGAACATGCATCGATCATACATTTAGGTTATCTACATTTCTGTCAGAATTTATATTTAAAAATGTGTCTATTCATTTTATTTATTTTTTGATCCATAAGTACACTGAAATACTTTGCCAACAGCAAGCAATGTAAAATGTCTCATTTTAGTTTACAAATCAAATGTTCTGTTTTTTTAACTCAATTCATATTGAATATTTATTTCCTGACAAATGAGCAAGTAGATGTCCCGCACTAATCGGGCAGTTGGATGACCCGCCCGTCTGCGGCCATTCCTATTGGGTGGTGATTGGAACGTATATGAGGCCTCACCCATGTTAATAGGGCGGGTAGATGTGTGTGTGTGTGTGTGTGTGTGTAATGTCTCTCACCGCATCCTTCTCCTCTTGCAGTCTCTGCTGCTCCGCCTGTCGGACCAGTTCCTCCTGAATCTCCTGAGCGATCTCATTATCGCTGCGCTCGCTAGGTGTGTGTGTGTGTGAGTGTGTGTGTAAGAGGGGGTGAAGGAGACAGAGGACAAAGCAACAGTATTAAATTGCAGATGAACAATGGTTAACGTCTGCAAACTCTAACCCTCACAGCTCCTATTAGCACCATTCAACTATGGCTCATGACCATGCTGTAGTCCTGTTTCTCTCTCTCACACACACAGAGACACAGACACACACACAGACACACAGAGACATACACACACACACACACCCACACACACACACAGAGACACACACACACACACACACACACACAGAGACACAGACACACACACACACACACACACACACACACACACAGACACAGACACACACACACACACACACACACACACACACAGACACAGACACAGACACAGACACAGACAGACAGAGACAGACACACACGCACACAGAGACACACAGACACAGACATAGACACACACACACACACACACACACACACACACACACACACACACACACACGATAAACAGAAGAGGGGCGGCCACACTGACTAACTGAGAGTGATACCATCTCTCTCTCTCTTCGCCCCAGACGTCCATATCTGAGCCTGTGATACATGTAACAGCTCATGGTGCCATCTGCAGCCATGGCCTTGGAGACTGTGAGCTGGCGTTCACTACTGTGGAGGTCTCAATGTCCCGACTGGAGAATGTGGAGGTCAGTCCACAGGAAGAGAGGGATAACACACAGAATCTAACCATGTGATGACCTGGCAGCTGGATAGATATAGGCCTATAGCACAGCAGCCATTCTGTGTAATAATGTAGTAATAGCTGGTCTACTGCTGGCTACGATAGCTAGGCTAATCCATTATGACTACGAGAGCTTATCTGATCAAATGGAAGTGACTGCTAAGGGCAGGGCAGACTACTAGGTCACTGATGAATTAGACGTGGCATCTCTCTCTGTCGATCTGCCACTGACATGACATAACATGACCTGTGTGTGTGTGTGTGTGTGTGTGTGTGTATACGGAAGCACGGCATTAGCCAGACTCCACACCACAGCCTGTCTTCCTGTACCACACTATATGATTATGATGATGATGATGATGATGATGATGATAATAACAATGAGTCTTTCAATATGAGGGGAAAAAAACAAGCAATTATCAACATGAACTAAATGCATAGGCTGCGTCAAGCTCCAAACAATCAAAGGTCAGGGTGAATCTACTCTAGGGAATCAAGACAAAAATAAACGGATGACTGGTGTTGCTGGTGGCATCCTCTTCTCACCCTGTCCAAACCAGTTGTGTTGTGCTTTCCCCTCACACACACACACCTGTCAGCTAACTGTTTGGCTACAGGGAAAAAAAGTGGAGGGGGTGGAAGGGATTGGCAAGGACAGAGCGGATGGCAGCAGAAGCTCCCAGCATGCCGAGCGGCATTAGCCTGGCTGCTCTCGATGGTGGAGCATCTGGCCTCTCTCTTGGGGGTGCTGCCCTGCTGCAGCTAGAGTGTGTGTTAGGAACGACTGACTTTGGAACAAAGCTTTCACTGCGACGTGAGTCAGCACATTTCTTTAAAAAAACTTGGAGAGCAAAGTAGAGCGTTTTCTTCCATATCTAGACCCCCAAACAGAGTTTCTATTGAAGTGAAAAGAGAACTGTGGCTGTTGTGTTACAATGGAAGGTGTGGTTTACAGTATGTGACATCTATCTCTGCTGTCTGATTGTAGGTTGTGTGTGTGTGTGTGTGTGTCTCATGTCCCAATCTCTTGAAGTTTCCACAGCAGTAGCATACTGCATGTGTGTTCATCACGTATAGCTACATGTGTGTGTTATGGGGGTAATCACACTTACATATCTTTGTGCTGCCTCTTTTTCTGGGCCTTGGCCCTCAGATCCTCCTCTTCCTGCAGACGCTTGGCCACCTGCAGATCCTGCTGCACCAGACGGCTCTTGTGGACGTTGGACGCCAAGTGGCTCTCGACTGGAGAGACACAAACAAACGACATTGCTTAGACTGAGTAAACACTACACAAACCACACACACCACCCAGGCACCTCTCCTCAGACCACACCGCAAAACACTGAGGAATGAGACATGGAATGGTCAACAACACTCAGGCTGATTTGTTTGGGTGCGTATAAACCACAGGTCTGGGATGGGAGTACTCGAGCTTCAGAGGGTGTTGATGTTACAGCACAGTAGCATGGTTTTCCTAGAGTCAAAACATTCCAGGTCAATTGGCCATGTGTCCTAGCTATTTATTTATTTTATTAAATGTTTGTGTGTGTATGATTTATTTATTGTAGTCTACGTTCAATAGACTTCTATTTTGACTATATATATGTAGGTATGTACAATATGTCTAGCGTATATATGTACAATTTGACCTACTTCTGATTTTATACGGTCATGAAAACTTCAATAAACAAAGTTGTGAAAAAAAACAAAACAAACATTCCAGGTCACGTCGTCCACTCAGCATTGTAGACGAGAGGAGGAAAACAAACAGGGTTGAAGCTTCGTTCTCCTGACCGTTCTAGGACCCGACCCCCTCACCGAGGCGTGGCGAGAGCTATTGGACGAGGCGGTGTCGTTCCAAGGCTGTGTGGCTGCACGTGGCGAGACGGAGCAGGCGGTAAATCAACTGCGCTGACGCACACCAAGGCAGGCACCCGTGGAGCATCACTCACTTTTCATTCAGCTCCACCAGGGGCTAGCTATTGACCGCGTCGTAGAGTTCACGAGAAACATTACACCAGGATTTACTAGAGCAGGTCGAGAGACACGTTAATAAAGTTCCCCACTCTGAGATTGCGATGACAAAGAGGGGGAAGCAGTAAGTCACTGGGATATGAAAAAAGCCAGTAAACTGACATATTGATTTCAGGACGACACAGATCAATTGTGATGGCCTTTACAGAGGCCTTATCAAATTTGATGGCAAAAAAAGGACGTCAGAAAAGAAGGTATATCATACAGTACATTCATTCATTGCTGAGTTTTTCACATGAAAATTGATTACTGTTGTTGCCATGATGCCACGTCTATCTAACAATGCAGGATAATATGTGGTTGTTGATTTTCTAACTAACACAGCCTTGGAGAGGTCGGGTATGCCTCTAATCTAATGAGGAGAGCAGTCTGTCTAAATAATCACCACAGGCTGCCCTTCTCCAGTCCCAAGGCCAATGCGATTTTGTCGCACCGCAAATTCGATTCCATTGTTTTGAATGAGACAATGCACACGGCGTGCGATGCGATATTGTCGCACGACAACATTCGATTCTCAATTCACACCACCGAAGTCAACAACACGGACCATCTCATATGGGATTACAAGACACCTATATTACATAATAATAACAATCGAGCATGTAGGCACAATATGCCCAGTTGTATCTTGTAGAAATTGTGGAAGCAAGGCAAGCAATATTGGTAGAGCCTATAGTAATCAGCCTGCCTGGTCCGACTTCGGTGGTGTGAATTGAGAATCGAATGTTGTCGTGCGACAAATTCGCACGCCGTGTGCATTGGCCTCCAGACTACTCAATCTAGCTCAGGGTCGTGTTCAGGAGGTGACAAAACAGAAACCTGTTTCATGGTTTTACCCAAGGTCTCTGAGGCTGGCCTCTCAGAAGAAGAGGGTCTTGAACGAATGCCACAGTATAAAGAAGATAGGGGACCCAGGACAGAAAATGACCCAGCAAATCTGAAGATGTGGACTCAACAGCGATCGAGTGACCAAAACTGTGCGTGCAACATTGGCGCCCTGAGTGAGGGCTTTGAATCAAAACAAAGACTTCCTTTTGAGCTCCACTCAAATGATGCAAACATTTTTTGATTCAGCAGAACTGGTTGTGGAGCAGCCGTCTGTGAGTGAGGATGACACATTGCTGTGCATTTAGAGGACAGCCAAGCTGTGTGTGTGTCCCTCTCCGTGACCTGCAGGGCAAAGGTCACCCACACACACACACACACACACACACACACACACACACACACACACCTAAAACCAGTTCTGTTGCCGTGGCAGCATGGGGACCAGCCAGTGTCATAGACCACTATGGCAGCACTTTGACTGACAAGGGTAACAAACAGACAAACAGACACAAGGACTGACACAAGGACAGATCCAAACAGAATCTACACAGACAAAACACAATCGTCACTTCTGACCTCATCCTTCCAACCATTATATTCTTTTCCATGACTTTAGACTAGGTTACAACTCCAAGGTGAAAAGCCATGGCATTTGGCCATCTTACACTTTGATGAATATCATGCCTAATATATTTTCTCTGATGTGATGTATTAGGTCATAATGGAGTGGTGGGAAAAAAACAAGGGGCTCCAACTTGCAGCTTAATCAGAGGTCTGAGTCAGTCTTAGATCTCTCTGCACTGTCTCAGTTCCAGAATGGTCCATGTGAATGAGCCTGGGTAAGGGACATCAGGATTGATGCTACAACCCCTGGCCATCTGGGAATAATGTTTATTTGTGTGTGTGTGTGAAGGAAGACGTTTTTAAGTCTAGGCCACTTGTCATCTATTCTGGGTAGTGAGTGTCCTTTTGACCTCAGACAATAAACACTCACTGGAAGGCAGCCAATGGCAGTGCTTAGGTCGATACTATAGTGAGATGTGAGATGAGATATAGTGAGACCATGTGGTGTACAATATATAGTAAATTTGAAACTGAAAGAAAAACATAGATAATGACATAACCTGAACAAAGGTGAGGAAAAACATGAAACACACAAAAGACAAGACAAGCCTACACAGACAACCGACAGAAGACAGCACACGCACGCACGCATGCACGCACACGTACGTACGCACGCACGCACGCACGCACACAGACACAGACACATCACAATCTCTCCTGAGCTGATTGTGCTGCCTAACTTCCAATCAGTCTAGTCTAGAAGTCTAGTCTAGACAGTCACCCAGACTAGACTGTGCTGCACTACAGTAGATGGGCATTCATGTGTTCCAGACCTGATCCAGACACAGCGAACGCCGAACCCACTGTACCATTGTACTGCTAGTACAATGCACACCCAGACGCTAGGCTGGGATTTTAGAGGCACTAGCTGCCCGAATCCATTGACCCTGCAGTGTATGCTGACAGAGTTGACACATTTTCATATAAAAACTGGGGCATTGCAGCATTAATTACTGACTTTTCTACCCTGATGCATGGAAAAAGGTGTTGTAGTCTGTATTATTCCTGTAGGGTACTAAAATGTGAACTTAGAATACAGCAGAGTAGCGATAGTCTGGGCAATTACAGACAATGTCATATAATGGCTTTGACGTAATTCAGACATTAATGGAGGGGTCTATGGTGCATGAAGGGGACTGACTAGGATCGGCCTACAGTACAGTACATCCCTATTAAACGGTAGGGTAGCCTATATGAAGCCAGGAGAAGTGGCCTGAATTCAAAATTAAAACCCTGGCATCAACCAGACCCTTGGAATGGAAAAGAGAACGGCTTCGTTTGTTGCAGAAAGCACTGCTTTGAGAACAGCACAGACAACCTCAGACAACTAAGGCTAAGAGAGATCAGATCAGCCTGACTAGCCTTAACATGGGTCAGCTCGTATCTCACTGGGCCAACCCAGGTCTGCGATGTGGATGGAACTCTGTCTGAACCAAGGGGTGTAACATGTGGGGTGCCGCAAGGCTCCATTTTGGGTCTGCTTTTATTCCTTGTTTATGTGAATGACGTGCCAGCTGCAGTGAATTGTAAGCTTCTATTGTATGCTGATGATTCTTCATTAACAGTGTCTGGGAAGGATGTCCTCCAAATTGAAGCTACTCTTAGCAAAGAGCTTGAAAATGTACATGAGTGGATCATAGAAAACAAACTCTCACTGCATCTGGGAAAAACTGAGTCCATTCTGTTTGGTACCAAGGGGAGGCTTCAGAAGGTTAATAAGATACAGGTAACGTGTGGGGGGGAATGAAATTGTACCCAGAGCTAATGTCACGTACCTTGGCATCACACTTGACCAGTCACTGTCAGGGGAGAATAGTGCGGAGACAGTTCTACGCAAAACTGCCGATAAACTGAAATTCCTGTACTGCAGAACAAGGCAGTTTGATCTTCTAACCAAAAAGCTGCTTGTAATGGCACTGATACAGTGCCATTTTGATTACGCTTGTTCTGTATGGTCCAATGGATTGACAGTGAAATGAAAGAATAAGCTGCAGGTTACTCAAAACAATATAATTCGTTATTTACTAAATGCTCCCCCAAGAACTCACGTAGGTAGTAGCGAATTTAAGAGGGTAGGTCTGCTGCCAGTGCAGCTCAGGGTAGACCAGCTGAAACTCCACCACATGTACATTAATTGTATTGCCCCCGGATACCTAGGCTCACAGATAGTCATGGTCCACACTCAGTCACAACACCATGGCGAGTGTGCGCTCCTGTAAGGTTCCACGAGTGAATAGTGTAGCTCGCAGTTCCTTCTTCTATACTGGAACATTACTGTGGAACAGCCTTCCACTTAATCTAAAACAAGCAGAAACTAGGAGGGCTTTTAGAGGACAGGTTAGAGCTTACCTCTGGAGTAAGGTGAACAGATAGGAAAGCCTATTCTTTTAGCCTACTTTTATTCTTTTTTATTTTTTCTAGAAGTTCCTAATCCTTTTAGTTTGGGGGGGGGGGGGGGGGTAATGATTATTTAATGATTGTTTGATGTTATTGATTGTTGTCTTGTATGTTCATATCAAAGGACCATGTTGGAAATAAGTGTTCACACTTTCTTTTTGTTTTTACTCGAACTATGAATAAACTCAATCAATCAATCAGGCTGAGGTGTGCTTATTCTCAGTTAGTGGAGCATGGAGTTAGCAATGCTAAGGCTTTGGGTTTCAAAGTCAAAGTCAAAAGTCACTTTATTGTCCCATCACTGGGAAATTTGTATTGGGCTTGCACCCCACAGCAGCCAACAAAGAGCAACAGACAATACAGAATGTTAACACACAAACAGAAGGCAGCCCTGATTAAAACAAGAGTGGAAATAAAACGATAAGCAAGATATGTTCACATTCATCTGGTGCAGTTTAAAAGTTGAACAGAAACGGGAATAAAATAATTTTTAAATCTATTTAATCTAGAGCGGGGGACTCTGAACCTCCTCCCAGAGGGCAGCAGTTCATACTCTGTTTGAGCCCTGCTAGGACCATACAACAAATGTATGCAGCCAGTCACTGTAATGTAAATCGCATTGGATGTATTCCTCTGTGGTGGCATACTTACTCTCCTGCTCCTGGAGATTATGGGCCAGGCAGTGGTCCTCCAGCACCCCAAAGTCTCGAACCACTGTGGACAGACAGACAGACAGACAGACACAAAGTTAGGGGATTGTTCTGAAAGTTCAACATTTTCACATGTTCGGCATTTAGCAGAAAGCCTTTATTCAAGTAAGTGAATCATCTAACCATAGAGATCGCATGAAGAAGTAATCTATGCTTGAGCCAAGGGTCATTGCCAGTCAATGCTAGAAGGAAGAATTAAGATTTATTTTGTTTGTTTCAGTAGAGAAACTGTACAGAGGGGGGTAGATGGGATTGAGAGGTTTCGGGAGGGACAGTTAAGGTGTGGCCTGAGAGAGCAGTCATTCAACTCTACAATTAAGATTTGTTGTGAAAATAGGTTGTTAATGTGGGATTCAGTGTACAGGGCCGCCTTTTGAAGAGCTTCTGGGAGATGCTGTTGCTCGATACCCATTGTTAGTATCAATGGTGATGGAGCTTGATACCCATTGTTTCGTGCTCCATGACATTGTGCACCCTCTGTTGTTCTAAGCACTGCTAAGAACAATGTAGGCCTAATCACAATCAAGGATAGGAAGTACACTTGAACTGAGAAAGGCAGACTCAACAAATGAGGCTAGTGCACTTTTACCACAAAAACAATCGTATTGAGAAGTTCTCATCTGTAAAAGGACGACTGACAAAGATCCACATTGACACCAAAGAGCTTTGTCAGCCAGATGTCTCTTCAGAGAGATAACAAACAAAAAAAAACAACTGACCCAAATCTCCAACTCTGATAGACAAGACTATATTTATCTGTGCCTGTAAATAAAGAGAAAAGGTTGAAATGAAACTGTGGTTGAGCAAAGAGATGTCCCCAGAGAGATCGTTCGGATTAAAAAAAAGCGTTATCATGTATATACTATATCATACAGTACGCTGTAGGCTATAGCAAACTTGTTTTACATTGCATCTTTATTCATAATATAAAAACACCAGAAGCCAGCAATAAGGAAAGCAGACTAACACTAATCAGCTAACATCTTTGAGATCACAACAAAGTCAAGTGTCTGATTGAGTAAGTGACATCTTGGAAGGCTTAGCACAATAGACCAGTAAAGCTCTTTATATGCTGTTCAGTGGTAGATCTGGCATGTACATTGGGCCCTTTCAGACACCACCGAAAGCAGCGCTGAGGACATGCAAACCTTTTAATGAGCTTATGAGGAGGAGGGAGGCAGCAGCTTTCAGACACACTGGCAGAATGCTGACAGAATAGTTCAGATTGGGGTGAATCTGCATTGCTTGTGCATTTGTGGTGGTGAGGCAATTAGACCTCAATTAGAAAGGGAAATCAGGTGAAGAGAACCAAAAGAAACATGGGAGCAAAACATAAAAGATAGGCTTGGCCTAGATTGGAAGGAACACAAGGAAGGAATCAAAGTTCGACAGATGCTGCTCTCTAGCGAGGATATTTCTTTGGCTTGTTGTACCATGCTCAAGAGAACCACAGGGTTATAGCTGTAACAGTGGTGCTGATGTGAGAAATCATATAGCATGATAACCATCATACTGCGATCAGCCAAACTAGCTGAGAGGCGTTGGTGTATTGCTAATAGACTCCAGGCAGGAAGAACTAGTTTCTTCCACCAAGTGATTGACATACTGTATTCAAGCAAATGAGGCTGAACAGTTTGTATTTTTGCATCCAACTTCATTAGTCCACTAATGCAAACAGACTCATACAGCATTTTGCCTCAGAGGCTAAGAACATTCTCAAAGTGACAGTATGAACACTGTTAACGTTAGCCTACCTAGCTAATGCCCTTCTGAATTTGGACATTGCTACTGTACTCTAAGTTGCCTTGGCAGAAAAATAGGATGGACATCAATTCCCAAAGCAGTAGGCTATATTAACTAAACTGTGATTACATATATGTAATTATCCATGTCCCAATCTACTGTTGGCTATGTGTCTGGCCAATGTCCGATTAAATAACCATATCACAATATAGTTCACAGTATACACGTTCACAATATAGCCTACAGTAAGTTAGCCTAGTATAGGGCTTACGCTTCAATCAATCCCAATTGTCTGAAACCTTCATCTGTTGTATGAGTTCTTCAGCTGGCTTTTAACACTGGCTCCTCCTTCTATTCTCCTCCCAGCTTTCATTAAACATTCAACATCTTAGCCACAGTCCATAACCTCACACATCAAACCCATAATCATCTGCTCTCAGAGATGACCTCATCCATCTAAATAGGCTAATTCATAATACAAAACAGACCACAACTGTGGAGCATACTGTAGCTGAAGAGTGTGTGTGTGTGTGTGTGTGTGTGTGTGTGTGTGTGTGTGTGTGTGTGTGTGTGTGTGTTGCAATCTAAAGACACTCCAGTAGTGCCAATATGATTGATGGCCTGCACCACAGTGACTCAAACTCTCCTGACACATGGAACTGTTACACTGGGGAGGGATGACCACAGCGTTTAGGCCTAATAGCTGAGGAATGGACAGATTAGGGGGGTCAGATAGATGGGGGCTGGGATAATGTGCCCCCCCCCCCTGCCCTCAGGGTTTGATTAACACTGAACATGCTTCCACCATATGCCTAATCTCTTTATCTAACAACCCAAGGAGATTCTGTCTAGCAAAGATAGACTAACATTGGCTCTGTAATGACTGCATGAAGATCCTCGGACGGATCATCAATCACATAGTCCATGGATGAAGAGTGAAGCAAAAAAGAACAATAGAATAGAACACAGTTAAGTGCTATACTGCGTTACACTGAAGAATATCCCACTAAACCTACCAAAGTAGCCTAGGTCTGGATATGATGAACTATTTGGATGCAACAGTGTGTGGGTGCTTATTTTCCCTCTGTTGCAAATAAACCCTTCTGTCATAAATAAGCGGAAAGAAATTAACGAATGAGGGAGAAAATTGAAACGTCTCCAACCACCATGAATCACTGGGATGCATCTCTGGAGAGAGCCCCGCTAGGCCAAAGCAGTGGAAAAAGCACGTTCTCCAGCCATGCTCTCTTCCAGACGGACCAGCGTCCAAAACATTCCATGGACTTGGGAGCAGCTGTTTCCCACTGCCAGGAAAAGTCCTCCTTTCCATCCGCAAGAAGACAGAATGGTTTCCTCCACGACCCATTCCGAACGGATCAAAAGGAGGCAACATCAGTGGGGAAAAGAAGATACTTGCATGCAATATATCCTATAAAAAAGATTGTTTCAAGTTTGATTGTATTGTCTAGTCTGTAAACTGAACAGCTGAGCTCCCCAATCTCTATCCCTGTTAAAATACTGAATTGAGGTCCCAGGTCTAGCATTGAGGTCCCAGGTCTAGCATTGAGGTCACATCGCATTACAGCCAGCATGTGTAGGCCCAACTCAGGTAGACTTCATCATCATATCCTCTGCTCGCCAGACAACGTTATCTTGATGTAATTTAATAATTAATTTGATGTCTTTATTCCACTAGAATTTGGGAATTGGTGTAGTAGGGAATAAAATATGGAGACAATCTCAGCTCCTCTGCTTCTCAGTGAGCGATGCCGTTGTGTGGGCAAGAACATTATTTTCAATAATATGAACTTCATGATCATGTAGGCAACATGCTGCAAGTTCATTTTGGTCCACCAATCTATATTGATGTCCACAATATGTACCATCAATGGTGTTATCAACATAGCAACTCTACAGTTCGTGTAGCTCCCTACATCAAAGACACAACACTTTCAGCATTTTCATTGAAAAGGTGGAGGAAATATGTTGGTAAAAACACACTCAATGGTCAACAATTGACCAGATCAAGGCAGATCTCAATGATCTCAATGAGATCAAGGCAAAGCATCGGGCTCAAATAAGATGAGGTGCAAAACACCAACAAAAAAAATGCCATAGCTTAGCTTCTTACTAGCCAAAGAGAAAAACACAAACTAGGGTTGACAGCGAGGTAAAAGCTCACATATGCAGTGAACGGATACGTTGTTGTGATTCCATCATAACAAGCAAACGGCCTTCGAAATGACATGTGATCAAATGTCGCATGTGTCAAACCACTGAGATATATACACACACACACACACACACACACACACACACACACACACACACACACACACAACCTGCACAGCCACCTGTCTGTCACTGTGTCACACGAGCACATAGAGAAATATACGAGGCTAGTGTGCAGGACAGGTGTACCCATGTTGGCACCTTTCTAGCAACATAAAGCAAACATAAGGCTAGCTACCTTCTTTTACTCCAGGCATTTTTTTCTCATCGATGCTAAATTCAGCCATGTTGTCAGCGATGTCAAAGCCGTTCAACGTTGAATTACACTTCCGCGACTGTCCCGAAGGTTACCGGAGTCTGACTGATTGCTTTTGGTCATAAACCCGATTGATGATCCAGGTACCGCGGGGGTGTCCGTTTGATTGGTTTCGGTAGACAACCCGAAACGTCGCTGCTACTTAGCCAGCTAGCCGATCGCCAGTCAGGTTTCTATAAGCATCGCTCCCAGTAGACCCTCCCTCTTCCTCTGCAGCGGTGGATTTGATGAGCTTTTCGTGCTAGCTAAGTTGAGAATCTGGACAAACGCTTTTGAGGCCCATCTACGGATAGCAGGGCGGACCATGGCTGTGTTCGAAATGGCATACTAGCATACTGCATACTAGCATACTCAATTAGTATATACTGCATACTGCTTACTAAATTCATAATAAGTATGCCAATACCAGCCGACCGAAAATCTAGTATACATTTCTTGCATACTGAAATGTCACATACTGCACAGTGTGAACGCACTGCATACTCAAAATCTACGTCATATCTAGTATGAGTAGTATGCTAGTATGCCATTCTGAACACAGCCCATGTCACTACTTTGGAGGGATAGAAGAGGTTCTGAGAGATAGATAGACTTTATTTGTCATTGTTACAGTACAGGTACCAAACAACGAAATTTAGGAGGGGAGGCTCCCCTGGTGTTTAAGAAAGGAAAAAGAAACACATTTTGGAAAAAGCATAGATGCATAAAATCACAAGAAGATAAGGAGCTGGTTTACATCAATAGAGGCTATGTACACAATCCACTGTACTATACTGCACAGATAGTCAACTAGGGTTGTCATATTGCACAAGAAAGTATTTTTTCACATTTTTTTTAAAGTGTCACAGTTTGCAGGCTTGAAAATGTACATGTTTGTGCCTCAGCACTAGCTGCCATTACAATCCGTCCGGACTTGTCCTGGGCCCAGAACTTAGGCCTTTTCTGTGTTCAGGGCCTTGACGGCCCTGTGGTAGAAGCTGTCCTTCAGTCTGTTTGTCCTAGCGGCCGGGGTCCTGTACCTCCTGTTCGAGGGCAGCTTGACAAAGTGTTCGTGCCCAGGGTGGGTCGGGTCCTTGGAGATCTTGGAGGCCCTCCTGAGACAGCGTGTTTCGTACAGCTCCTTCAGAGAGGGGAGGGTGGCGCCGGTGATCCCCTGTGCTGTTCTCACGACTCTCTGTAGATCGTTTCTCTCCGCTGCCGTGCAGCTGTGGTACCAGTTGGAGATGCCGAAGGTGAGGATGCTCTCCACTGCGCCGTGGTAGAAGGCCACCAGCATCTCCTGCTTGCTGTGTTGTTTCTTGAGGCATCTCAGGGTGTATAGCCGCTGTTGTGCCCTCTTGATGGTGCCTTTAGTGTTGTCCTTCCAGGCCAGGTCATCCCGTATGATGTGTCCCAGGAAACGGAGGTTTGAGACCATCTCTACGCTCTCTCCGTCGATGAGCAGGGGCAGGATCTCGGACTTTTTCCTCCTGTAGTCTACGATGAGTTCCTGGGTCTTTGACTTGTTTAGCAGCAGGTTGTTTACCTTGCACAGCTTGCTCAATTGCTCTACCTCATCCCTGTACGCCGCCTCGTCCCCCCCCGAGATACATCCCACCACGGTGGTGTCGTCTGCAAACTTTACGATGTAGTTGCTGGGGTGGATGGGGGTGAAGTCGTGGGTGTAGAGGTTGTAGAGGATGTTTCTACCTACGAAAGACAATTAGTGTTTAATTAAAATCGTATTTTCCATTGATTTTCATAGGTTTCAAATGTGAATGTATAAGTACTCGGTATTTAGTGATGGGGGAAACGAAGCTTTCGAAGCATTGACACATTCAACACAATTGTGTTGGAAAAAAGTGTCGATCTATCGATGCAGGCGATAAAGCAGCTCCATAATGCCATCTGCTGGTCAGGTCAGGGTATGGCGGCTGTGTCGACTGATTCACAAGTCAAAATACAATAAGCCCACCGTCATCTGTGATGTCTTGTTCAATAAAGGTGCTGTGACAAACTGTGTCGATGTGTATGTGGCCATATATGTAGTCTTAAATGTTGGTGTGTCTAGTAGACTATAATAAATACATATATGAATAAATAAATAAATGCAACTGTTGTGTCCATTTCTGATATGAATAGAATAGAATTTAGCAAACGCTTTTAATCCAAAAGCTACTTACAGGGACATTCCCCCTGGAGTAATGTAGGGCTTTACTCAAGGGCACACTAGTGGTGGTGTTTCAGGCAGGATTTAAACTCACAACCTTCCGATCACCAGTCCAATTCACTAGACCACCACTATCCCCTTGACATGTAAGGATACACATCTGAATGACATTTCGGGATGTGTGGGACATGGCTGTTTGACAATTGGAGCAGATATAAATGGTCCACATGTCATAACAGGGCCAACATTGTTGGGACGTGCTCGTGGAACAGGGAAAGAGTGCAAAACAAGGCTATATTGTGGGAACTGGACAGATGCGCTTATGTGAACAATAACATATTTATTGCTTGTGTACACGAAAAGGCAAAGTTTTTTGTGTATCTATCTGGCTAGTCTATGTTTTGCAATTATGAATCTATGACTATCTTTGTATGTTCTATATCTATCTAGCAATATCTACCGATCTCCTGTCTATTTCTATCTCTGTCTCTGTCAATTCTGTCTAGCGTCCGTATGTCTCTACTCGAACTACAACCCTCGAATATGAGTGACTTCCATGTCATTTTATGCAGCACGACACTTGGAACAGGGGCGGCGCTAAGGGGTGGCTACTTGGGCTCAAGCCCCGGATGTTTTCTGAAAAGCCCCGAATGTTTTACTTTAAAAAAAAAAAAAAAAAAAAAAAAAACTCTCGTGAGTAACGTGCAGTACCGGAGTCCAACAGAGAGGCAGCAGCTGCGCGACATTAGCCTGCGTACTGCGTAGCCTGCCCTGCCCTGAAGAAGAAGTGATCTCATTCAGTGCCTGACTTGCAAAATTGTAAGGATGGATATCCCAAAGTTGTTTTCAACAAAACAAGCGCCAAGAACTGTTGCAGCAGCAGTATCAGCAGCTGACAACAATAACATCACCAGCAGTGATGACATAGATGATGTTTCAGGTTTGTGAATCTTATTAGAAAGGTGACTGACTCACTGACACTACTTTTCCGGTTTGCTAATGCTAGCTGGCTATCATAACATAACGTTATGTTATAATGAAAATGAAACATAGCAAGGTACTGTTACGGTACATGGTAAGAAATCAAACAAAGGATAATACTTATACAAATAAAGTGAATAACAGGCTGATAGTCTTTGATATCTGCACTCTGGTTGACTGAGTAACAAGTGAAAAAGAATGATGTAACGTTAATGTTACAGCTAGTAAACATGGAGTAACCACATTAAGTATGCCCTTATGGTAGTATGTATGTATACAGAACATGACTCAAATCTATCCTAAGATGTAACGCTAACTAACTAAGTTTGTTTAATGTCCCAGGGGGGATTTGATTTCACAGTACTATACACAGGCCAACAATACATGTAATATATCGTCATATAACACAGGACAAGACTCTAAATACAATATAAGTGGTGAGCACAGAGTCTGCCCTGATATACATACTGTAACATAACTAGCCTCAGCCCATCAATTATGTAATTCTATACAAATATAAATGATGGTGACTGACAGGGGGAGCTACGTGTGCTGACCTCCCTCTGTGCCCAGAACCACCACAATTAGTTTGCTTCATTAAAGGGTGTGAATGTATATGTGTTCTCCAGTGCCTTTTGTCCGCTTTAAGGTGGTGGTAAGTTGAAGGTTGAAGGCAACATTTTCCGGCGCGCTCCGCGCGCACATTATATTCTCCCTCTGGGCTAAGCCCCGGATCTCCTGCGATCCTAAATCCGCCCCTGACTTGGAACACTGCCTCGTTTGCGGAATGATTGACACATCGGTCAGAGGTGCTCGTGTGACGTACGAAGCTTCGCTCGAGTAGTCACGTGGTTTTTGCCAAATTGACACAAGCATCGATACATTTGTATCGACGCACATTGCGTCGGAAGATCGACGCCGTGTCGTGACTCCTGCGTCGAACATCACTACTCTCAGTATTACTATATGTAATACTTAATATTCTTTGTTTTGATCTCATGTTTCAAGTTTATTTGTTACATCACATTACACAAGCACAAGACATAGGGCATAATAAATCAAGCATAATTCAAGATAAAAGTGTCAGTAGTACAGAACATAGGTGCCAAAAAACAATAGGCATAGTACAAGATAAGGTGGCATTAGTGCAGGTAAGACAAGACAGGTTGCTGCTAGTGATAATATAGTTCAGGGTTGCTGTAGTCCATGCACAAGGGGTGAGCTAGGGGGAAGATAGTCAATTGACTACAGTGGGCTTGTTCAAGAGCCTGATTGCCTGGGGGAAGTAGCTGTTTGTCTCTAAGTCTTGACCCTAAGGGAAGAAGCATTGTCTTTTGGATGGCATCGGTTCGAACAGGCTGTGGTTGGGGTGGCTGGGATCTTTGATGATCCTCTGGGCATTGCTAACACACCGTTTGTTGTATAGCCTATATCCTGGATGGAGGGAAGCTTACATCCGGTGATGCGCTCGGTTGTCCGTACCACCCTCTGTAGCGCTTTACGGTTGGTGATGGGGTCCTGTTCCCGACCATTCCTCCTGAAGTCCACCACCAGCTCCTTGGTCTTGTCAGTGTTGAGAGAGAGGTTGTTCTCCTGGCTGTACTGAGCCAGGCGGTCGACCTCTTTCCTGTAGGCCGTCTCGTCGTTGATCAGGTCAATCACTGTTGTGTCATCAGCAAATGTAATCACTAAGGGGGAGGGAGGGTGTACAGGGAGTAGAGGAGGGGACTCAAGCCTTGGGGGGCACCTGTGTTAAGGGTTAGAGGGGCGGAGGTCCTAGAGCCCATTCTCACCACCTGGCGTCGGTCTGACAGGAAGTCCAAGATCCAGTCGCATAAGCCAGGGTTAAGGCCTAGGTGTCTGAGCTGTTTTCATCTCCTTGTGTTTTTCCTGTGTAAACACATTTGTGTATGAAATGTGCTAGGCAAGGCAAGGCAAGTTTATTTGTATAGCACATTTCATACAACAGGGGCAATTCAAAGTGCTTTACATACATTATTTAAAAATACAGCAAGAGGCGCCCCGCGGTGGTGTAGCGGTCTAAGCACTAGCCACTAGTGCAAGCTGCCCACCGGGGACTGGGATCGAATCCCGGTCTCGCCAGACCCGGATATGGCCAGGGCACACAGGGAGCGGCATATTGAGCGGCCGCTCCCGAGGGCGGTATAGGACTATTTCTGGACAAGGATCCGTCACGCAACACCGCCCCCTGGGTGCCGGAATAACGGTGTCGGGCTCGAGGAGCCAGTCAGCTAGTCTGCCTGGCGATCTCCTCTGGGGCTGCCGGCTACGGGGTCGGGCGGCGGATCCTACGCAATAGGCAGGGGATAATTGGATGCTAGGTTGGGTTTAATTGGATACCAAATTGGGTGAAAAAGGGATAAAATCTGAAAAACAAATGTATACAAAAAAAAATAATACAGCAAGAGGAGCATAGTAAGAAAATAAAAATTACAAAGTTTGCAAGTGATATTTGAGTGATACCAAGCCAGGGAGCACTCGGCCTAGACCAGTTGCTCCGGGGCGCTTTTCTGACACTATTATTTTCATACAATATTCCGTAACACCATTCTCTTAGCGCCCCTTGTGAGTGGAGGCACGCTAACGTGGGACCTGCACCGGACTCCCCCTGGCCTGGGTTGGCAGTCCTGCCGTGCACGCTACCCCACCCGCAATTTCCTCCCCTTCTCACTCGGTTCGCAGGGTATTTCAACCGAGGCCTGGTTACCCCTTAATATCCAGGACTTCCCGTCCCTTCCTTTACCTGGGGCCTGGTTACCCCTTAATATCCAGGACCTACTGTCCCTTCCTTTACCTGGGGCCTGGTTCTTATCGATGCCATTTTTCAGGTTTTCTGCTCGAAATCACATGCCCACAGTGAATATAGAATATCTCCACAATCACAAAGGCCTTCATAATGATCTTGGTATCAAATGAAAGCTAACACATGTGGGGTGACTGTAGAAGTGTCAAAATCAAAATATATGTTACTGTGTCAGAGTAAAGACGTTTGCTTTAGGAAGAACAGAGGCACAGCAGAACAGATCTTTATCCTCCGCAATATCATAGAGCAATCACTTGAATGGAATTCTAGCCTCTACCTCATTTTTGTAGATTATGAGAAAGCCTTTGACTGTATTAGCAGGGACACCCTATGGAAGATCATGAAGGCATATGGAATACCAGACAAGTTTATTGCAATGGTTAAGGCATTCTACAAGAATTGCAAGGTGGCAGTACTGCATGGCAGCAGGAAGTCTCAGTGGTTTGAGGTAAAGTCAGGTGTGAAGCAAGGCTGCGTGATGTCAGGCTTTTTGTTCCTACTAGTTGTAGACTGGATAATGAGGAGAACACTGAGTGGAGGAAAGACAGGGATCAGGTGGCAAATGATGAACATGTTAGAAGATCTAGATTATGCAGATGATATAGTATTGTTAGCAGAATCATGGAGTCATGCACAACAAAAGCTTGACCGTCTGAATGAATATGGTCTACAAACAGGGCTAAGGATCAATGCAAACAAAACGGAATCGATGAGGATGAACGCCAAGAAAAGCACAGCCTTCACAGTGTATGAGAAAGATCTCAAGGACGTTAACACCTTCACATATCTCGGTGCAACAATGACAACGTCAGGTGGTGCTTCTGAAGACATGAAGATTCGTATAGGAAAAGCAAGGAACGCCTACCATCGTTTAAAGAAGTTGTGGAACAGCAGTCAGTATCGGAGGAAGACCAAGATGAAAATCTTTCAGTCAAATGTAATCTCAGTGTTGTTATATGGTTGTGAGACATGGAAGATGACAGCGGCTGACGAACAGTGCCTAGACACATTTGTCCACAAATGCCTAAGAAGGATGCTGAGAATATTCTGGCCTACACGGGTGTCAAACGAAGAAGTGAGAAAACGTGCTGGTATAGAGATGGTAAGCACGCAGATCAGAAAGAGAAGATGGAAGTACATCGGCCACGTGTTGAGGAAAAGCCCGGATGACCATCAACGCATAGCCCTCAGATGGACCCCTGATGGACGAAGAAAAAGGGGACGCCCCAAAGAAACCTGGAGAAGAACCGTCAAGAGGGAGCGTGACATGCTGGGTCTAAGATCCTGGGAGGCGGCGGCTGCTGTGGCGAGGGACAGAGACCGGTGGCGTAAACTCGTTGGAGGCCCTACTCTTCACATCCGAAGAAAAAGGACCTAAGTCAGTGTCAGAGTAAATAGAGCTAGAACATTGTGAAAAATCTCAAATTCACTCTCCGCCTAAAAAAACTACAGCTTTTAGAGTGAATATCAGCTTGGAAACCTGACTGAATAAGCCCAAATCATCTAGGAATCAGTACTCCAGGGTCTGATGAGTACTTGTGCCAAATTAAATTCTAGTAATGTGAGCCAATGCAACTTTGTACCTGTTTTAGTACAGGTATGTTTAGGCGGACAACCAAATTGTGCCATTTGGAGATTTTTAATATATATTTTTAAGTTATTTTTTCTGAGGGGGGCAGTCCCACTCATATTTTTCTTTTTAATGACAGATACAGTAGAGATTATGACCACAAGGATGGGTGAGAGAGAGAGGAGGGATGACATGCAGGATATGTCCGCGGCTGGAATCGAACTGGGAACCCTGCGGTATTTGGAGACATTTTGGCACCATCAGTGTATCAGACTTTCTCATGTATCAAGACTGTAAAATTTAGAATATTTCATTTTCACCCGAACCCATTGGTCAAAATGTCATGATTGACCACTCATTTGAAGCGTCAGAGCCAATAGAATCGAGCAGAGGCGGAAAAAATTACTTTCGAGGACCAAGGATATGGATGGTTTAAGACGTGACATGATTTAATCTAGGGTCTTGTAATCGATGGCGTTAAATTGTGACATGGTTGTTATGTCCGCCCTATTTGGGGTTGTTAATGGGGACATGTTTTTCATGCCTGACACAGAAGACCTAATGCCTTGTCTAATGGTTTCTATTTTATTGTTAAAAAAGGATGCAAGCTCATTGCATTTACTAGTCGAGTGAAATTCCTGAGCAATGGGTGTTGGGGGATTTGTTAGTCTGTCAACAGTTCTGAAAAGGATGCGGGCATTATTGATGTTATTGTTTATGATCTTAGAGAAAAATGATTGCCTGGCGCTCCCCCCCCCCCCACACACGCACACACACACACACACACACACACACACACACACACACACAAGCAAACAGAGAAAGAGAGAGAGAGAGATCTGTATCGCACTTTTGACACAGACATACACTGTATGCCCTAATATGTCACAAATACATTGGGCCATGATTACAACATGCAGTTTGGATGTCACAGTTGCTCCCCCTAGTGAAAGAAGAAGCAAATTACACAAACATATCCTTTATGTGTTAGACTCAGTGGTTACACAAAGATAGTTGTGACTGTCAGATAAATGAGGATAGGTGTTGTAGTTTTTTGGCAACCAATTAACTGTACACCATCCTTGTTTACCATTACCAGAAAACCTTAATGCACTAGAGAGCTAATTGTCTTCTGTTGTCTGACTGTTGTATTTCAGAAGGCCAACACTATTTGGGAAACAGCTCTGACCTCTTCACACATTGATGTATCAGTTAGTTACTGCTCCTGGGAATAGAGTATCATGTTGGAGACGTTGGAGATTTAGTGTGCACCCACACAATTACCATGCATTCCAATAAATCAATACATGGAGATTCAAGGCTCCTGTAGTTAATAGAAAAAAACAGCTTGAAGTCATATTTCCTGGTTCTCTCTCTTCGTACTCTTCGTAGCATAACATTTCAAATTACTGTTTTAGTCCATTTCAGTTAGATTCACCACAATAGGAGAAAGAAATCTAACTACATTCATTGACTAAATAACATATACTGTAAAAACAGATATCACATCTGTTAGGCTATTACTTTTTTTGTTTTTGTTTTTGTTTTTTTTCCAGATTTTATCCCTTTTTCACCCAATTTGGTAGCCAATTTAACCCAACTTAGCATCCAATTATCCCCTGCCTATTGCATGGGATCCGCCGCACGACCCCGTGGCCGGCAGTCCCAGAGGAGGGCGCCAGGCAGACTAGGCTGACTGGCTCCTCGAGCCCAGTACCGTTATTCCGGCACCCAGGGGGCGGTGTTGCGCGACGGATCCTAGTCCAGAAATACTCCTATACCCCCCTCGGAAGCGGCCGGCCAATATGCCGCTTCCCGTGTGCCTCGGCCATATCTGGATCTGGCGAGCCGGGATACGAACCCCGGCCCCGGTGGGCAGCATGCACTAGCGGCCAGTGCGTAGACCGCTACACCACCGCGGGGCGTTAGGCTATTACTTAACTATAAGAATATCTGTCAGGCCAATAATTGCACAGTTTACTGACTGGAAACTGTACTCCGTACATTCCATCAAGTTTTTAAGAACATTGTCCGTGAGACACATGCCTTGAAACTCATTCACGGTATTGATGATCATCTCTTTTCCACAAGATGACTAAAACTGTGAGATACAACAAGATACATCTCCTTGATTGAAACAGTTCTTTCGTTGTGACTCACCTCACCAGCTTCTCAAATTCCTCTAGTTTTGAAGCCTGTATCACAAGGAGATAGATTTCTAATGGGTTTTTGGATAAGACGCACTAAGCATCAAAAAAGGTACCCCAGCAGAAGACAGACAGAGATGACACGGCAGCCAAGAACCGCCACCATACAAGCCAAACACAATGGGTGCCAGATTTTTCACTGAACGAATACTGCATAACAATACAGCGACAGTTACACTGACAGAGGTGTGAGATGTGATATCCTGACGCAAAGACACACACTAGGAAGGTTGCATGGTTTGCCTCTAGTGATGGATGGGTTCAAACCGCTCAGAATCAGAGCTGAAGCCAACATTTCATCTCCATCTCTGCACTTAGGGATGGAATAAATTATCTTGTTCCCCAGTCCAACATCCTCCCTCCACCTTTTTTTAATAAACTAATGAATGTAAAGGATAAGGACTGAAAGAGCCAAGAACATCTGTAAAAAAAATAATAAAGCACACAAAAAACAGGTGATTGACAACCTCCTCACTCCGTTGGATGTCTCTCTGTCACATTGATATAGGGACTGTTGGCTGTGGAGTCTCAGATCATCATAACTCTGTCAACCTGGTACATGGTGCCCCTTGAGAAGGTGGTCCATTGACAGCAGTGACTATCTATTGATTTAGTGTGTTGCCTCCCTCCCCCCCCCCCCTTGACTGAATAAAAGTATCCCTGGGTTTGAGCTTAGGCAGTGGATCGCCTGGCCGGGTTGAGGTACAGTGATAGACACTTATAGTAAGCACTTGTTTGGGACTGTTATTCTGGAGTCATGGACAGGGTTGTCTCTGTCAACTACTGTCTGGGGCTTCTGGGCTTGCTACTGCTGCAGGGGCTGTTCAGTGTGGAGGGGAGAAGCTTCCGGAACCCTGGTGAGTGTACATGCCTGATGCCTGTACTCTCTTATTAAGTGTGTTAGCCAGCTTATTGGAACAAATAATCTATCGGATGTTGTAGGCTGTCTGAGGATGCTGGTGCAACTATAGTTGTTCATTCACATCCATGGCTTGCATGCACTGTTTGATGATCAGATTTGGTTGTTGTTCAAATTCACACATGGTAGACTACTGAAGCAAAACGTTCAGCAGGCTACTGGTGGTTTTAATTTTTAAAAATGTTTGCTATTAATCTTTCATAAAATACAATTTCACTGTTATAGCTAAGTGAATACAGAGGTGATTGTCAGGAATGTCAGACTGGGAACAATACTGCGTGAATATGTGGAAACAGAGTGAACATCATCACATCTTATGTGACAAACTAATTAAGAAGTGTTTGTCTAAGAATTCAAATGTGTTCTTCTGTAAATGCTATCTATACTGTATTCTGGATACTGTCATTATTATTGTATACAATCTACTGCAGGTCTTACTGAGGATGGTTATACTAATTACACATGTATTGTCATTCTCCGCCTATTCAGGAAACCACATTTTTCGCCCAAAAGACGACACAGATGCCCAGACCAAGATTCTAGCATTGTTATTAAATAAAAGCTTAGCACCGGTTGAAAGAAATGATGCTCTCAGTAAGGCATTTTTCGTCATAAAAACATCATTTATTAGATTTGTGTAATGATGATGATGTACAGTATTACACGTAATTTCACTCACTGAGTGACCAAGTGTTTCTCTGGTTTGTGTTTTGTTCTGAATCTAATTCATTTTCTTCTCTGTAGGTCAAGAACTGGCCAACAAACTAGCTGAGCTAGAAGGGGTACGGTTTTTGTGCGTTTTTTGGTTATGCTCTGTGTGAAATGTTTGAGGCGCAGTAGTTAAATCACTGATGTGCCATCATATATGATCTTTTACCCTCTGATATGATTCAATGATTTTAACGCAGGATTTGAATGTGTTATAGATAATGAATAATAGATGACTTGACTGGCATACTTAATACCATACATTATACACATTATGAGAGAGGGGAGTTGTGCATAATAGTGGAGAGACCAGAACACTCTACACAATATGTGCAGCTATATATCCTCTGGTGGTCTATAATAATAATAATAATAATAATAATAACAATAACAAAATAACAATAATAATAATAATAACAACAACAACAACAACAACAACAGTAACAACCACTGTGTTCTCTCCTCTTCCAGCTGGAGGCCCTGAGGGAGGATCTGGAGCTGCAGAGGGAGCTCTCTGCAGTTGCAGAGGAGAAAACCATACCCAGGAAAAGGCTTGAGCGTACGTTTCCTTACTTATGGTTTCTTGTTGTTAATAATGAGTTAATGGCTGTAACATACGCTACAAGGAATGTTATTTGAACTGAATGACTAGTAGCACTAAGGTAATGTTTACATGTCCATAGCCTACTACAAATAAGATGATCTTAGTGCTGCCTTCAGGGACCTCAATGATGAAATTAGAATAGGAGATGATCTTGAGCTGAAAAATAGGATATGATAATCATTATCAATACATTTATTAACAAATGTACAACGGTAATGTTGTGGATTTCTCTTGTTGGTTATGAATCAAAGAACAATTCTGAGTTTAAGACTATTTATTGAAACACAGGTACAAAAACGTTGAGCTGGATTCTGGTCTGGTAGAGAAGAGAGAGAGAGAGAGAGAGAGAGAGAGAGAGAGAGAGAGAGAGAGAGAGAGAGAGAGAGAGAGAGAGAGAGAGAGAGAGAGAGAGAGAGAGAGAGAGAGAGAGAGAGAGAGAGAGAGAGAGAGAGAGAGAGAGAGAGAGAGAGAGAGAGAGGAGCTGCGTGGTCAAGATGAGAGAGAGCCCCCTGGGCTCACACCCTTATTTATAAACAATAGCATGTAAATACAGTTACAAACAATGGTCCTATCACAGCATAGATGCTTGAGGTGTGAAGAGTAGGAGACCCCACAATGATGTCACCTGGCCTACAAGTCATTCCAGGTTAAAGTTCAAGTCAGATTCACAGGAAGTCATTCTAACAATGCCCATATATGGACAGCACTTCCTGAGGCAAGAATTATGGCCCTTAAGACAAAGGTTCGTAAAACCCCCACAGCCAGGAGAATCTTACAGAACTTATGCAAGTCAAAAGGCAAATAATACAGGCCCATACTATACAATTCATGTATGTGTGTGTGTTCAAGTAAAATATACTACAGTAACAAAACAGTATTCTGAAGCTTTTATCATTTTTCAACAAATTATAATTGTTTTGTCTATGTCCACAGCCTGCTTCTGGAAGTACTGTGTGTGAGAGTCTGAAGGGGAGAACCACTGCTGGATTCAGCTGCAAAGCACTATGACTATATGGCCTTAAGACTCGCCAAAAAAACACCTACATAACTAGGTGACATTTCATTAGTGTTATTGTGTTGATTGTTGTTATCACTTCAAAATGACCTCATCCTTCCCTACTTGACTGTAATTACTTGATTGCAAGGTCTATACTGTGAATCTTTGAGCTCCCCACTTCACAAAAAAACAAAACAAAAAAACCAATTGAACTGGATGCGAGTAAAGTACGATTTTCCTGTAATGTACAAGGCCTTGTTCCATGCCTTATTTCCCATACAGAGGGACTGTCTTCCTCTCCACATGTTCACTTTGTCTCCCTCTAGTGGTGAATACAGTCAGTAGCAGGATTTGTATTGCCTTCCATTGCCATTTCCATTTTCACTACTCTGACTAATGCCTTCATTGAATAAATAACATATTTACATGCTGAACTGTGTCCTGACGACTGAATGGGTTGCCTGTTTGAATGAATGGATTGAATGAATGAATGGAATGAATGAATGAATGAATGAATGGTCTTTATTTGTCATTGATATAGTACAGGTACCAAACAACGAAATGTGGGAGGGGGGGGCTCCCCTGGTGCTAGAAAAAAAAAAAAAAAAACTAAAAACAAGAAGGGAAAAGAGCTGGTTTACATAAATAAAGGCTATGTACACTATCCACTATACTATACTATACAAATAAAACACTGTGCTGTACTCTATGCTATACCTATTCTAACATTTCCTATCTCTGAACCTTATGTACCCGAGGGTTGTCATATTGCACATGGTGTTATTGCACATTCATTTAAAGTGTCGCAGTTTGCAGGTTTGAAATGTTCACAGTTGTGTTTCAGTATTGCACTTGATTTCAATCTAGTAGCTGCCATCAAATTGCCCCACACGGCTATATTAGCCAACTTCTATATTAGCCAACTTCTATATTAGCCAACAGCAGTAGGAGTTGGCTTAGGCAAATCTAGGGTGACCAAGGATATAAATCAGTAATGGCTATTTGATTTTACAATTCACATTAGGATGTATACTTACCAGAATAAAAACAATCCATACACAATATTACAGGACAGGTCTTAATTATTTTTTTTGAATGGCCATGTCAATTCACAGTAGCAAGAATGACATACTGTTATAATGTAATTCTATTGGTTGTAGTTGTTGTAAAGCCATCTGATTATGGTACTCAACTACTTCCTTTTAGCTGACAACAATTACTCTGCTGATGACTGTTTTGCTAGTGTGGTCTTTGTCTCTCCTCTCCCATTGTCAGTTGGGTGGTGGTGCATAGCTGAGTCACAGGCTGGAACAGCACAATGGGCAGCTTCTCTGATAGGGCTCTATCTGAATCACACAGAGAGATAAAGAGGCGTGAAAACCAGTTAGCTTGACCCATGAGTTGCACTCACTGTAAAAACACAACAGTATACATCACCAGAGAGAAACTGGTGACATGTGCCTTTGAAGTAGTGATTCACCTCACCTGCAGCAGTAGAATTATAGAGGTGATGACAACATGACATGGTGTTCTATTAATTAGACACACACACACACACACACACACACACAGACAGACAGACAGACACACACACACACACACACACACACACACACACACACACACACACACCCACACTGCAATGTGCACAGCCCAGTCCAGTCATACATTTACAACTGACAAACTGTAATACTAGGTCTTATCATCAAGCAACAGTCTTTGCAACCGTCGCATAATGGTCTGAGCATGCTGTCAAGATAAGTCATATGGAAATAAAGATGATGCATCCTCTTTGCATCCCAAACACTACTAACTTAAGGAACAAGAGCATCACAAAAACAAGTAGCTTGCTGCAGTCCGTCTAATTTGAAAGGTGGGTTGAATTTATTGCTAGATTCTACTGTTTCGTGATTTTAATTACTTTGTTTTGCTTATTAGAGCTGTCAGGGCAGTATTTTAGAGGCATAAGTGACATTCTAAGTCATTTTAGAAGTACACCTACTGTACTGTGCAATATAGAAAGGAATTTAAAATGTAAATGAAAATCATTTTCTATTTGATCAAATAATAATATATTCAGTGCTAAAGATGATCAGTGGGATTTGAACTCATCAATCTGATATAAAATAACAAATATATCTATTTCCATTAAACAGATGAGGGAACTCCTCCTCTTGGTTGGGCTACAGGCAACCCTCTGTATGACCTGTCCTAGTAGTTGTATTTGTTACAAACAGGGGTCCGCCAAATGTATGGGCAGCATCACGGACGTGCCAAAAGAGCTGCCCCTCCACACCTATCGTCTCCAGCTCGAAAGGACCAACATTAAAGCCCTGAACGACCAGAGCCTCGCCAAGTTAACCCTCATGCTGCGTTTCAGTCTCAGCCACAGCTCCCTAGACACCCTCCATCCCGATGCCTTCCTAGTGGCTCCCCAGCTCCTCTCCCTCCAGCTGTCCTCCAACACCCTCTCCAGCCTTCCACCACGGGTGTTCAGCCCGCTCGTCAGCCTGACACAGCTGAACCTGGCTGGGAACCATCTGGAGTCCATCCCCCCTGTGCTGTTCCAGGGCCTGACCAATCTGACTGAGCTGGAGCTCAGCCAAAACTCTATCTCCCACCTGGACCTGGATGTCTTCACCACACTGAGCAGCCTGAGCTTCCTCAACCTGGGCAGTAACGCCCTGCGAGAGCTGCCAGCCAGGGTGTTCCACGCGCTGACCCAGCTGCAGTACCTCATGCTTTACAAGAACCAGCTAAAGGTGCTGCATCCTGGAGCCTTCCACAAGCTGGCCAACCTCCAGGAGCTCAAAATCCACTATAACCAGATCACCGACATCCCTCCTAAGGTCTTCTGGGCCCTGGGCAACCTCACAACCCTCACCCTGTCCTCCAACCAGCTCCAGGGTGTCCCAGAGAAGACCTTCTACAACATGCCCAAACTCTCGAAGCTCACTCTCTACAACAACCCTCTACTGGCACTGCCTGACCAACTGATGGGGCACATGCCCTTGCTTACCAACTTCTACCTGTATGGCACCAATCTCACCACGGTGCCAGGGAACCTGTTTGCCAACATGAGCGGGCTACAGAAGCTGTCTTTCCACCTCAACGACAAACTGCGGGATCTGCCCCGGGATATCTTCTGCTGCCTCCCCAGGCTCGACAGGCTCTCGCTGAAGGCCAACCACCTCCACGACCTGCACCCTGATCTATTCTCCCAGCTGGCAAACATGGACACCCTTCTCCTCAATAACAATAAGCTCCGCTCCCTCCCTGAGAGCATCTTCGCAGGCCTCCCCAGGCTGACGAACATTGAGGTGAACAACAACCAGCTGAAGACTCTTCCAGGGGAGGTTTTCTCCACTATGGGGGGGTTAAGGGCTGTTACTCTGAGTGGTAACCCATGGGACTGTACATGTAGTATCAGTGGCATTGCAAGTTGGCTAAGACGTAATGAAGGTGTGGTCATCAATAGGACGGACGTGATATGCCATAGTCCACAACGTCTACTGAACCGCTCACTAGGGTCACTGCTCGACCAAGAGATTAAGTGTGATGTTACCACGCTCTCAAGCAGCCTCACTACCAACTCTCCAGTGGGATTTGATGTGTTCTTAATGACTAAGCCATCATTTCTCAGAGAGACAAGCGCTGGGTTCACCACAAGGGCATTAACGCACATTGCAACCACCAGACCCACCACCACTCCAACCTCCATGTCGACATCCACCATCGTACAAACCACCACACAGACTACTGAGAAGAACGACCACACATCCCAGCCATTAACCACTTTAGTTCCTCCCGTTCGACCGACTTCTGTTTCCAACAACCAGTCCCCTACCTTCTATGAAAAGGTGGTGTTTGAGCAGGGACTTGAGTTTGTGCACAACAACCGCCTGAAGGGCTGGGTTTATCTGTGGACCCTGCCTGCCAATGGGGAGTACGCTTGGTTCCTCATGACCCTCCACTTCTTGCTCCTGGCCATGGGCGTGGTCCTGATCTTGGCTGCCATGTATGGGATGTACCGGCTTAACCAGGCCATGGAAGATCTAGGGGCACTGTCTGCTGGAGCAAACAGGAAACGCAGCATGATATCAGGCAGGATGCAAAGGGGTCATGATATGCTCTAGCCTCAATAATAGTTTCGCCCCCTCTTCAAATGTCAAGATGTCATTTCTTTTGTATTGCATTTTCATTTCACACTTTTCATGGACACTATCTCTTTAGTGAGCCAGTTTGTAGGGAATAGTGGACCGAACACTTATAAATATGAAGTTGTGATCTCCAGTAAAACACTTTCAATATTGTGTCCAGATATACAGTAGAAGACAGTGACAAACTGTTTACATAGCATTGTCTTGTCTCCTTCTAGTGGTATGAACTCTGAAATACAGGAACAAAGAATGATTATCCTGAGAGGAGTGTACAGCTATGACATTTCTTCAAACAGCTGTAGACTAGTACTCCATGATAGAAGTGTCAATGAAAGTGTAGATCTGGCAACAGTATCTGGTCCTGAATCATTTTAATGGTTGAAACAGCAATGCAACTAAGATAAGCCACTGTAAACCACTGTAAAATCCATCACTTTATTACTTTATCAATGTATGGTTACTTTTTTCTTTTTTTACTTACATTACTTATTATTATTGTGTTATTATTGTGTTTTGATCTGATCTGATATATATATATATATATATATTTTTTTTTACTGTAAGTTGTTTAGCTTAAGTTAAACATCTTCCCCTGCCATCTGTTCCAGGGTGTTAGGAATACAATTCGGTGCTAGAAAATAATTCCACTGTAAACTAAAACATGTGCTTAACATAAATACGATCTTTCACAGATGTGCATGTATTTACCTTTGTCTCTGGTTCTAGTGAGAGAATCTATGACCATATGGTCAGTGGTGATTACAGCTGTTCCATATGGTAACAGTAAGCATGCTAAATTAAAAAAAAAAGAAAAAAAAGTGAGGTTGTTTGTTAGAAATACACATCTGGGCAGAGGGGATGAAAGAGGCCAAACTGTGTATGCAGCTGTGAAATTTGAACTGCATGAATACAAATGTCCTGATGTCACTATGATGTCATCCCTGCCACAATTATTGGTGTACATGATGAGACACATTTACATGTTATACTCTTAAAACAGACTTACATCAAAACTTGTTATTACTTGATTTTATCAGACCTTTGTCTAAATTCATCTAGCCTAAAGATGTGGTGATTAAGAGGTGATGGAGTGAGCAAATGAATAGCAACAAAATAACAATAAAATACTTCAAGAACACAACTAGTGATTCAATCACACAAATCAAGTGTGATTGAATCCGATCCAAATGAATCACTGTTAAGTAGTGGGATGAAAGCATTACAATTCTACCTCCACAACATTCTTCAACAGAGGAAGTCCAAGTATGACTGTACCATTTCTAAATTCTACATTTGAAATGATCATCCATGACATCCAACCACAATGATTGTGACATAGTTGGAATTCAGTGAGTGGTTTTAGATTTAACTAAAATAGGACATGGTCAATTATAACACACTTAATGTAATTGAATTTTGTGTCCTGTTTTGTTTTTAATTTAATTGTTAATAAAGAGTTATTATCGCTGCAATAAATTTGTTTGATAAGCATTTAAGTTACATTGAGACCATGTTTTAGAACTGTGTAAGTGGAGTGACTGCGCTGGAACAATATTTCGTCAGTCATTAGGCAGTACTATTGGGCCTTTATGTGAAGATAAGAACACAAGAGACCGAGGACCCCAATGGGAACTGCTTTCACGGTATCCAGTCCAGAAGCCCAGGGTCTAAAACGCAGATTAGAGCACCTGTTTGTAGGCATTCACACCAGGCAAAGTCCCTCTCCCTGGACTCGGCTCTTTAGCCCACCTGGGGTCGGTTGCATCACTTCTTACTAAGTACAAACTAACCCTAGTTATAGCATAAGTATTTACTAAATCAAGATTTAGTCACTACTAAACTTGAATGGGTTGCACCAAGCACACTAGTTATGTTAAGTTACAACACAAAATACTTTGAATTACAGTTAAAAGTGGGTTCTAAGTCTTAAAAATGTCTTCTTTCAGATCTACAAAGGCTCAACTCAAACCCTTTTGGATAATGAACAGCATAACTTCCATGACAAGTGATTGAATTTAAAACCAACACCAAACAAAAGAGAATGAATTGCTGAAAGGCACCCAAGTTCATCACTATGGCGACCATTGATTAAGCCTTTCCACTACACTGAGTTCACATAACAGTAGGCATCGCTCTCACAAACACACACATAAACGCACGCACACACACACACATGATAGGGAATAGGAGAGAGTGGGAATAAAGACAGGAAATAGCAACACTGAGCAACTCCCATATATCAACAGAACTTTGTTTTAAAGACCAGGGCCCGGATTCACAAAGCGTTCTTAAGAAAAAATGTGTTCTTAAGAACAAAATTTAAGAAGATTTGGTATTCATAAAGAAAATCTTATCTTTTCTTTAGTTTTTTCTTAACTTTCTTCTTAAGATTTTTCCTAAGATAGAACTTAAGAACAACTTAAGAACAAATGAGATTCTCGAAAACAAAGTTCTTAGATTTCTTCTCAACTTTAAGAGAAGCTCTCACCTGTCTTAAAGCAGCTAAAGTGAAAGGTAAGTCTTACTTGAACCATTTTGTATTGCATTTTTATTTTATTTTTTATTTTTATTTGGATTTATTTGATTTTATTAATATTTAGTTTAGCCCTAGACAATGTGTTAACACATTTTGTTAATTCAAGTTGGTCAGAGTACTTTTGTGTGAATGTAGCCTATCACATAAAGCATGTTTGAGATATAACTGAAATGGGCCTTTCAGCCTGTGTCACATGTAGGCCTATTCCTAGATTACACCACAATGTACTCAGAAAGTAAATCAAGGAGGCAGTTGTTGTATTTGATGTATACTACTTAATTAATCATAAGTAAGATCATAAGTTCAAAAGAGAGAGAGAGAGAGAGAGACACACACAGGTGTAAAAATCACAGTTCAAAATCTAAGAACTTCTTAAGTGAGAAAACTAAGAACTTCTTAAGAACTTCTTAAGTGAGAAAACTAAGAAGTTCTTAAGACATAGGACAATTCTTGAGAAAAAAATGGTGAATAGCGTTTAAGAACATTCTTAGGAACATCTTATCTTTTTTCTTAAGAATTGTCTTAAGAATTATCTTAAGAACACTTTGGTGAATCCGGCCCCAGGTTTCTTTAGTGGGTTCAGGCAGGGTACAGTTCAGGCATGGGTAGGATGATTGCAAACACTACAATGGGTGTATGTGTGGTTCTGCAATAAACAGAAAGAGGTATTACAGTACACATGCTGTTACTAATAATACAGTACTGATCTACAATATCAAAATGCATTCTACAATACAAAAGTACATGTAACTTAACCATACACATTATGCTACTTAACAGTACACTTTGCCGTACAATCTGAATTATAACACCAACTTAAGACAGTACTCGAATATCAATCTCTGCAGCATGAACTGCGCCAAACGAGCTTCATTGAAGAGCACGCAATAGCGGCGCCCATAGAAAGCACATGGCCAAACTAATTGCTAGTGCTAGTATAGAGTGCAGAAAACGGCAGTATCCAAATCAACACAGCAAATATGTACAACCTAAATACTGGGTGAAACATTGTACTTACAGTAATTCAGTGACGCACATTGACACTGTAATGCTGCACAACGATGCTAAATGATTGGAGTTGTAACATGAGAAACTTGTGGTAACTTTCAACTTATTCTCCGTTCTGAATCAATGCGGCCCAGAATGCACTGCGCACTTAAGGTGGCAGGTGATATTACGCACAGCTTAGCTCTTAAGGTGGAAATGATAACCAAATATAATAATCATGAATCATGAATTGGAACCTTTCTAACAGCCGCCCCCGAAAGTACGGAGTACATTCGCTCCCAAGAAAGGTGACAAAGTCTCTAGTGTCTTACGAGGGGGTGGCGGTGACGACAGTGCTGTGGTCTTCCTCACTGGTAGGGACCGATGGCAGGGCGATCAGCCTGGCCACTGGTCTGGTGTATTCACGATCTCCGATCTTCACGACTGCAGAGCGGACAGTGCCATCAGCGCTGGGGTGAACCTTGGTGACATGGCCTATGGGCCACAGGGCTCGTGGAAGCTGGGGGTCTACCAGCATCACGACCGCTCCCTCGGGGAGGTTGGAGGTTGTCCCTTGTCGAGTGCCACTTTTGGCGAGTCTGCAGGCTAGGCAAATAGTTCCGCAGGAAACTAGACCAGAAGCGATCTGCCAGAACTTGGGAGTGCCTCCAGCGACGACGGCTCATTAGTTCAGTCTCTGGATACACGATCTGGGGTAAGGACCCGTCGGGCCGCCCCATCAAAAGAACATTTGGCGTCACAGGGTCAAGGTCGGTGAGGCTGGACGAGACGTAACCCAGTGGCTTGGAGTTGAGTATCCCCTCCACCTCAAGCAGCACGGTCCTTAGCACTTCCTCAGTGACTGACTGGACTCCCACCGTAGTGTACAAGGCCGCCTTCACAGAACGGATTTCCCTCTCCCACACTCCTCCGAAGTGGGGTGCTGCCGGGGGGTTGAAGTGGAAACTGATCTTCTGCTTGGCAAGCTGCTGTTGTAGATCTGGTGACAGGGCAGCGAACGCCTCTCGCAGCTCCTTTTCTCCTCCCCGGAAATTGGTTCCCTGGTCAGAGTACAGCTCGGCTGGTGTCCCTCGGCGGGCGATAAATCGCCGGAGAGCCATCAAGAACGAGTCGGCGTCGATGCTGTTCAGGAGGTCTAAGTGCACACCTCTGGTGGTGAGACACTTAAAAATTATACCCCACCTCTTCTCCGTGCGCCTTCCCACCTTGACTTGAAATGGCCCGAAGCAGTCCATCCCCGTAGAGAAGAATGCTGGTTTGAAGAGGCGCAGGCGGGCGAGAGGCAGGTCTGCCATCTTGGGAACAGAAGGTCTGGCCTTCCAGCGTCGGCATTCCGTGCAGGTGTGCTGGTAACGACGTATCGCTTCACGGCCCCGCAGGATCCAGTATGAGCATCGTATCTCCGCAAACACCCTCTCGGGCCCAGGATGGTGCAGACGACTGTCGAAGTCTTGAATGAGGAGTCTGGTAGAGGCGTGGCTAGGATCCAACACGATAGGATGCACAGCTGACGGCTCGAGGTGTTCAGCATGACGGAGTCTGCCGCCAACACGAATGAGCTCCTCCTCTTCATCCATCTCTGCTGACAAGGTGAGCAATCTGCTGTTGGATGCGACAGATTTACCTGCTTTCAGGAGCTGCAGTTCGTCTGGGAAGCTCTCCCGCTGGGATCGTTTGAGTATGAGGATCTCTGCCTTTCGGTAATCTTCAGCAGTACAGATGCTGTTCTGATCTGCCGCCCAGTGTAGCTCCTGCGCTGTAGCTTCTTGCAGCTCCTTCCATGTGTCATACTGCTTCATGTCTGCGTCGGCTGCGCTGACAGAAGATAGAAGACTTTCGCAGCTCGGAGGCGTCTCCATCGTGTTCGACACTGGGCTTGACAGGCCACTCTTCTGGGGGTTGGAGGAGAGGCATGCCTCCGTTGCGCAGAAGAGGCGTGGCATAACGCATGACTCCTGCAACCTCTACGCGGGTGGTCTTCTCTTCTAGGAGGGCTACTGCTGCATGGTCTTGCTTCGACCTGGTTACGACCTTCTCACTCCTGTATGGAAGAGTGTCTAGCTGCCAGAGTCTTCTAACATGCTTGAACAGTTCTGAATCTTGTGTCGGAACTGATGTCAACAGACACTGCTATGGACGTAAAGGCTGCTGGATGAACCCTGAAGGGTCCAACCCAGTCTGGTACGGACAGTGGCGGGCCCACCTCGAGGACCCAGTCTGACTGGTTCGATGGCGGTGATCAGGTCTGGGTGGTCGGAGCCAATAAGCACCAGTGGTCTAACACTCTGAAAGGGCTTGATTGGCAGGCCAGCCAGGTGGGGGTACCTCTTCTGGAGTCGGTCCATCGGGTAGGACTGGTCACCCAGACCCAGGCGAGCGGAAGTGAAGGCCCGGGAGACTAGGAAGCTGGTCTTTGGATCAGAGGCAGGAGAGATGTGGAAGGCTACTGTAGAGCCGCGGAGAGTCTGGACGTCCTGTCTGATGGTCCGCAAGGTCAGGTCCTCACGTGTGCCTTGTAGGCCGAGCTCTCTGGCAGCCGCTGACAGGAGCATAGTCCTTTCGGACCCGTCGTCCAGGATGGCATAGGTGGTTATAGTGCGATTGCCATGATGGAGGAGCACTTTGACGACCTTCAGTAGAACTCTGTTGCCCTCTGGTGGTCGACCGACGTACAGGGTCTCAGTGACAGAGCTCACCTGGCCACTCTCCTCCTTCGCCGATGGTCTCGGTGATCGCTCGTTGACTTCATGTAGGACGCGGAGATGTTTCCCTTGGCACAGGCTGCAGGGCTTCTTGAGGTCACATCGGGCTGCTTGGTGAGGCCTTGCACAGCGCCAGCACCTCTTGTTGGCCTTTATCCAGTCTGTGAGCTTTTCTTTGGTCAGCTTTGTGACTTCTTCACACTGGCTGAGGAAGTGTTCCTCATTTTCACAAAAAGGACAGTAGGGCTTGATTCTCCCCTTCTTCCCCTTGGAGTCTCCCGTGGACTCAGGGCCCTTTGATCCGTGGAGGACAGTAGTGGGCCGCTGTCCATGGCGACCCTCTGACCTGGATGCGTGCTGCTCTTTCACCACTTTGGATGATATCTGTCCGTCGAAGTCCTGGCACCACGATTCATACTGGAGCCACTGTGCCAGATCGAGCAGGGTGGGAACAGTTCTTGGCTCCCGGAAAGTGCATCGGCGGAAGTCCGCCCGTTGCTCTGGGGGTGGTTTGCATAGCAGTCTTGCCGCATGAGACCCACAGCGGAGTTCCACATCCCCGTCAGTGCCCAATGTCTTTAGAAGGCAGACCAGCGACTGGACATGGAGGGCAAACCGCTTAACGCTTGTTTATTGTGGGTTGAACGCGGGGGCGCCACCAGGCATTTGCCCGGTGGAAGAGTTGCATGTGAACGCACTGAAGACTAGCTGAGTGGTTAGTCAGTCATTGCTGAGTTAGATGTGGGGCAGCTCTTACGAAGTATGTTAGTTACTTTTCTGTTTTGTATGTGTGCACAGTTACTCGCTTTAAATGGGCTGAAGATTATGGCTGAAATGGGAGTAGTTTATAGGAGGAGTTTGTAATAGGAGGGGAGATTCCCGTTTGTTAGGGTTGGTTTATATTGGTTATTTGATTATATTGAGTTATGGATGTTTTTGAGGAGTTTGTGGAAGCTCCGTCGGTCGATGGATTGTTACAGTTAACGAAGGAACAACTGTGGAAGGTTGTTGAACATTATGAGGTTAAGCTTGAGGTGGTGAAAGGCCGAGCAAAGAAACAGGACGTAGTGGAGGCTTTACAGACTACGTTAATTAATAGGGGCATACTAAAGGGTAAATTGTCTGTCCCTAAAATACCCGTTGGGGTTGTATCTGGGTCCACTGAGTTAACATTTGATCAACAGAAGGAATTGTTAGCATTACAGATGGAATCACAGACGCGAGAGCGTGAATTTCAGATGCAAGAGCGTGAATTTCAGACGCGAGAGCGTGAATATCAGACGCGAGAGCGTGAGTTTCAGGCACAAGAGCGTGCGAGGGACAGGGAATTGGAGTTGGATAAGTTAGCTCTTGAACGGGAGCGCCTTAAGTTGATTGCTGAGGGAAAGTTATCTGACGTTGGAGGTGGCGATTGGAGTAATTCTAAGAGGGATAATTTGTCTGCAATGGTTAGACTGTTGCCAAAGTTTAATGAAAAAGATCCTGACATATTCTTTTCACTGTTTGAGAGTGTTGCCGACGATAGGGACTGGTCTACTTCAGACCGTACCGCATTACTACAGAGTGTGCTTATTGGCCGAGCTCAGGAAGCTTCTCGAGGGCCGAAGAACATAACCTCCTATCTGCAAAAATGTTTAAAATCTTAAAATTAAAAAAAAAAAAAAAAAAAAAAAAATTTAAATTAAAGAAACAAATTTAAAATCTTACAGAATTTTTCAGATAGGAGGTTATGTTCTTCGGGCCTCGTTATATTGCTCTTAATGGTGGAGAGAGGAAAGATTATGATACAGTTAAGGCCGCTATCCTTAGGGCATATTAACTTGTTCCTGAAGCTTAGGCCTACAGACAGCGGTTTAGACAATGGAAGAAACATGACAAACAAACTCATCTTGAGGTTGTAAGAGAACTAACCAGCCATTTCAATCGTTGGTGTGTGGCGGTAGAGGTGAATACTCTGGAGGATCTGTCAAATGTGATTATTTTGGAACAGTTTAAAACCATTGTCCCTGATCGCATTGCCACATACGTTAACGAACACAAGGTGAAAACAGCAGGTCAAGCCGCGGTGTTGGCAGATGAGTTTGTACTGACTCATAAGAGTCAGTTTGGTGAACATCGTTTTCGTAGCGATGGGAGCCGTAGACATAATCCGAACGTGACTGACCTATTGGTAAATCGTACACAATTCCTTAACGAAGGTCCTGGTTATTCTGTCCCCTTTTCAAAGTCGGAGCATGGCAGTCAGAGTAGAGTAGATCCTAACTCGACATGCAATTATTGCCTTGAGAAGGGTCACTGGAAACAGGAGTGTCCTGTCCTAAAAGGAAAGAAAACCTACAGTGGGAAGGGGGGCTCTGTTAGACCGTTGGCTCTTGCAGTGCATGCTTGTGGGGCAGCAGCAAGAGTGTCTGGGGTTGCCGAGGGGTCTCCCTTTAAACCAGGGGTGATGGCATCCTCAGTATCCAGCCCACCTGCGGCTACTGAGTTGGCGGGGGCACTACAGGGCTCTGTCTCCATACAGATTAGCGAGGAGGATCCTGATTTTGGCCCGTTTATTACTACAGGTTTCGTTTCTCTGGTGGGTAGCCCACAGAAAGTGCCTGTCCAGATACTTCGTGATACAGGGGCTTCAGAATCTTTTATATTGGAATCGGTTTTAACATTCTCTCAGGAGTCAAGTGTGGGGACCAGCGTTTTGATTAGAGGGATGGGGATGCAGACTTTGTCTGTCCCCTTGCATGAAATTGAGCTTTACTCTGATCTGGTCCAGGGGGTAGTGACCATTGGTGTTCGACCCTCTCTGCCTGTGGTGGGTGTGGCCGTCATCTTAGGAAATAACCTGGCTGGAGGAAGAGTGTGGAGTGATGTGCCCCCACCTCTGGTAGTTAGTTCTGGGTTTACACGGCCAACAGGACCCGACCTAAGTGTGAAGGAGTTTCCTGAGGTTTTTACTGCCTGCGCCATGACTCGTGCTATGAGTTGCATGGACCCTAAAATTGATGATGGTAAAGAGTCTGATAAGTTCACTCCTGACAATTCTGTTTTTCAGTTTCCTGATCTGCCGCCGTCTTTGTCTCGGAGTGAGTTGATTTTAGCCCAACAGGAGGATCCTGAGCTGAAGCTGCTGCTCAGTGGGATTCAGCCTAAGGATGAGCTGGAGAGCTCTGAAAGTGGTTGTTTTCTCTTGGAGGATGTGTTGGTTCGTCAATGGCTTCCTCATAATGATTGTTCTGTGAGTGACACAGTTTTCCAGGCAAAATTTACTGGTCCTTACTCTGTTGTACGACAGGTGTCCGAACATAATTATTTGATCGATACCCCTGACCGTAGAAAGTCTACACAGACCACAGTGAATGGGGTGTCTCCATCTCCATCCACTCCTGTGGTGGCAGCAGGGTGGGAGGAGGATGTGAGTGGGCCTGGAGACGGTGTTTTGCGTCCTCGGCTCAAGACTTCTGAGACGTTGGCTGATTTATGGGTATTGTTGTTTGAGTACTGTTTGAGTACTGTTTGGTTTTTGTTTGGCACTGGTTTGGGCTCTGCAGCACTTTGATGTTTATGTGGGAGGGGGGTTCCATCCAGTGGTCGTTTGTTCAGGTCATAACCCCCTGACCTTTTTGCATTCTTTGCAGAGTCCGAGCCAGCGCCTTACCAGGTGAATCCTTGCTGCCGGTCTAAAACTCTTGTCCTAAATCTCTCTTTCTCTTGCTCCTCCCTCCTTAAATAGAGCTTTTCCCCAGGTACCAGGAATTGCTGGAGGGTGGGCAGGTTGTAGGGGAGGTTGGGATTTGACGATTAGGCTGTGTGGCGGAGATCACCGTTTTCTTTGTGCCGGTTGGTCAGATTGGCATAAATTATTGTTATAATTTGTATTTTTGATTAATCTAGTTTTTAAGTTAGGTTGTAATTTGGGAAACAGAATTTGCAGAGACCTTTTTTAGTAGGCCTCTGTTTTAAGCGGGGGGGATGTGACGGTCTCTCTTGGTTCCAGATGGGCACAGGTGGGGGTGATCATCCTAATTGTCCCAGGAACCATAAGAGTGGGTCAAATTGATGGACTCGCTCTCTTCCTTGTCGACCAGCAGCCGTTTTTGGTTGTCGTTACTATTTTCTTTATCATTATTTCAATTCTACATTATTTACGTTAATAAATCTCCTATTAATGTGTCGTCCCCCTTTTTGTCACCTTGTCAAGAGCCAGGGAAGCGTAACACACACCAAGATATCAATGCGAAGTTTATTGACCTTAGAAATCAGACAGTCATTCATTCAGTGGTACAGGTAAATCTTCATTATCATCTTGAACCTGAGCGACCCCCTGCTCAGACATTAATCTCAGTCATGGGTTGACCAACAAAACAAACATAAATTGGGCCCATAATCGTTTGTGGCAAGCTAATAAGCAAATGAGTCATCAGAGGCCAAGAATGATCCTCTCACGTAGAGCAAACCTGACCAGGTCTTGATCACTATCACTGGACCATCAACACAGTGCAAACTACTGCTCAGGAGCACCAAGATATCACATAAACACTCAGTAAAAAGACCTCAACTTCACTAAACCCTTTAAAATGGGGGAGATGATGGGTCTCCTCCTGGTCCTACTGGGCTGATGGCTACAGAGTCATTTGTGACAGCAGCTTGTAAAAGTGGGAACAAGTCGGCAGCCAATCAAAATGCTCAGACCTTTATTGTGAAAAATGCAAATAAATGTCAACGTTGTTGAAGATCAATGACACACTCACTAGTCAAGCCTTAATGTTGCAATGCAATGGATTCGGTGAGTACTCCCCACTACTACATACACTGTTTCCTCTATATGCATTTATTTGTGGCGGGCCGCCATGAATGAATTTCCTCCGCCACTAATTGATTCAGACAGTCCACTTTGATTCAGGCTGCGCAGAAAGGCAGCGAGTTATTATGACCGGAGAACAGAAAAAAAGCAGATTGAAGCTAGATTTAGGCCGCTTCCAGACCTACATTTCGTTACGATTTAGGGCGTAGTTAGTTACAATATGTTCCAATGTTGCAATTAACCTCGTCGTTTGTGTTCGCACTGCAATCGAGACTGAATCGCTCTCAACAGGTGCGCGGCGACGCGCTTTCAAAACAGTTTTGTGATTGGTCCGAATTTAGCGGGACATTTGGATTTCTCTCTTCACCCGTCGCCGGTCCCTTTAATCCCGTAAACGTATCCTAATCGAAAATGCAACATCATCAGCGACGACTGGGTTCTCTGGTTCTGCTGTTCTCTGGTTCATATAGAGTATTTTAAATGAACATTCGTAATGTATGTCTCTGATGTTCATGGTCAATTAAATCAGCCTATTTTGTGAAACAAATAATGTTCCCGCTAATGGGTTAACCGAGCATTCTCTCACCTAACGTGCAAGCACCTAGCTTCGAACTATTCATAGCAATATGCGCGGGGCAAAAATTATCTAATGCCTCTAAAATCAGAACGGCGGAGGTACGGGTAAGCAGGGCTCATGTTGGCAGGGGCGCCGCTAGGGGGTGGTAAGTTAGGACGATTCTAAGGGCCCAGCACTGACAGGGGCCCATGAGAATCTTAAAAAAAAAAAAAAAAAATATTTATAAATAATATTATTATTATTTTTATCATAAGGACGTTAATGTAGCCGAATTCAAATTATAATTCTATGTATTAAAAAAAGTCACAAAAGAAACAAACTGGAGTTTTGTTTCTCTATGTTTAACACAATTAAGCCTTATTATTATTTACCCCTCTATTTATTCACTGCATGGTTCAGTCCACCGCGCGTGAGCTGCTAGACGAGAGGAACGTTACCGCAAATATTCTGACAAGGTTTCCATGACCAACATGTCCTGCTGTAGTATGTGTGTGGGACAGATGGAGGACAGCCAGATTGGAAATGCATCAAATGTGCGTGTGCGTGCGTGGACGATGTCGTGAAAGGCAAAGCCAAAGTCAGGGTCTCAAAAGAGAAAAGTAAAAAAAAACACTAAAAACAGTGGTTTAGTGATCTAATCACTGCGTGGATGATCTAGTTAGCTCGCTATAGCTAATTAACATTAACTTCAAGTATAGTTAACTTACAGTGCACTGTCAGTATAATTTCAGTTAAATGTATGAGATGAGGGCAATTTTGGTCCAAATATAGGTTATTAGAGCTCAGTGAATTTGTATCCAGCAGCTATGCACTCTTGCTATAGCTAGCTAACTAGTATAATGTTACATGCTAATGACGTCATGCACAGATGCAGCCTCCCAGTTGAAGGAGAAGGGAGTGGGCAGTAGGAGTTTGGGGTTAACAAACATATTTTGAATATTTTAATGTATGCTGCATTACCATGCAAGCATTGAATACAACTTTAGCTAATATTCATATTTAGTTAATAGTTCTTCCAGTAATTGCAATAACATTGACCACTGGCATCTTAATAATATTGTTAGCTAGCTAGATAACATTTAAGTTAGCTAATCTGGTGTAATGTATGTGTTATTATGTTAATACTATTATAGGACATATTATGAATTATGTACCTATGGATACTCCATGCCAGGGCCCTCTTCAAGCAAGGCAGCCAGAGAGGAGAGCAGAGGTGGTGGGGTAGTGGTGGTCTAGTAGTGGATAGTGAGTTGGACTTGTGATCGGAAGGTTGCGAGTTCAAATCCCGCCTGAAACCTCACCACTACTAGTGTGCCCTTGAGTAAGGCACTTAGCCCTCAGTTACTCCAGGGGGAATGTCCCTGTAATTCGTAATTGTTTGGATTAAAAGTGTCTGCTAAATGGCAAAATTAATAAAATAAAAATTTTAATAAGACGTAAAGAGGCAGAAGAAGAAGAGCAAGAAGTAACAAAGGACAATGACAGCAGCACAGCAAGTTGGCTTTATCACTAGATTTCAAGGATCTTATTAAAGATGTTGCTACTAAGAAGGCCCAGCGTTTAGCTTTGATTTGATTTGATCTCTTTACTCCTATCTTGAATCGTTGTGCATTAGGCTAGATATAGTTTTTAGCTCTCCAGGTATACTATTCCACAGTACTGCAGCAGTGTAAAAATTAAAATCTTCCCATTTCACATTCAATTTCGCTGGCACCATGTCTGTGTTGCTCCCTCTTGTATAAGACACGTTTGTCTTTGTGTGAAACAAGCAATGCTGAGTCAGTAAATATCTCTCTGCTGTAATTCTTCATTGATCTAATCCTGACAGTATTATGGCCAACTGATCTTTACAAGATCTACATTTATTTAGACACAATACCACCCCATTAAAATTATATTTTTTACTTTTTGTGTGATTTATACTTTTATAATTGGGTTCCAATCTTCATTTAATTATACTTTTGTCCTTGTGTTGTTCAAGTCTTCATTTAATAAGTTAAAGAATGTTGAGATTTCTTTGCTGAATTGTTGATTCCTGTATTAACTGTAATTTTAAATTACATTTACAAAAGATGTCCATCATTGGATTTCTTGCAGTGCATCAATAGTTCATCAACTTCAACTGGGTTTAGGTTGATGGGTGGTTTAGGTGGGGGGGCCCAAAATGATATTCTGTCATGGGGCCCAGAATCTCTAGCGGCGCCCCTGCATGTTGGTGTCCTCAAAGGTAAGAGTTGGTTTTCTTTAACTCAACTGATAGCATTACCTTGCTGTTGTTTTTTACTGAATGCTCCATCTGACTGTCACACTGTGATTTTACTTGTGTAAACAGTTAGTGTGTGTGTGTGTGTGTGTGTGTGTGTGTGTGTGTGTATGTATGTATGTATGTATGTATGTATGTATGTATGTATGTATGTATGTATGTATGTATGTATGTGACTGTCAGTCAAAGTTTGTATTCTACGGATGTTGTTCAGTGCTGTATGCACGTTCCCGGTTCCATGTGTACCAGGGGCGGCGCTAGGGGGTGGCTACTGGGGCTCAAGCCCCGGATGTTTTCTGAAAAGCCCCGAATGTTTTACTTTAAAAAATTAAAAAAAAGAGGCAGCAGCTGCGCGACATTAGCCTGCATACTGCGTAGCCTACCCTGCCCTGAAGAAGAAGTGATCTCAATCAGTGCCTGACTTGCAAAAGTGTAAGGATGGATATCCGAAAGTTGTTTTCAACAAAACAAGCGCCAAGAACTGTTGCAGCAGCCGTATCAGCAGCTGACAACAATGACATCACCAGCAGTGATGACATAGATGATGTTTCAGGTTTGTGAATCTTATTAGAAAGGTGACTGACTCACTGACACTACTTTTCCGGTTTGCTAATGCTAGCTGGCTATCATAACATAACGTTATGTTATAATGAAAATGAAACATAGCAAGGTACTGTTACGGTACATGGTAAGAAATCAAACAAAGGATAATACTTATGGAATGGAATGGAATGGAATGGAATGGAATGGACTTTATTTGAAAAACAGATGGAATGAAGTGGTTATTCACTTTATACAAATAAAGTGAATAACAGGCTGATAGTCTTTGATATCTGCACTCTGGTTGACTGAGTAACAAGTGAAAAAGAATGATGTAACGTTAATGTTACAGCTAGTAAACATGGAGTAACCACATTAAGTATGCCCTTATGGTAGTATGTATGTATACAGAACATGACTCAAATCTATCCTAAGATGTAACGCTAACTAACTAAGTTTGTTTAATGTCCCAGGGGGGATTTGATTTCACAGTACTATACACAGGCCAACAATACATGTAATATATCGTCATATAACACAGGACAAGACTCTAAATACAATATAAGTGGTGAGCACAGAGTCTGCCCTGATATACATACTGTAACATAACTAGCCTCAGCCCATCAATTATGTAATTCTATACAAATATAAATGATGGTGACTGGCAGGGGGAGCTACGTGTGCTGACCTCCCTCTGTGCCCAGAACCACCACAATTAGTTTGCTTCATTAAAGGGTGTGAATGTATATGTGTTCTCCAGTGCCTTTTGTCCGCTTTAAGGTGGTGGTAAGTTGAAGGTTGAAGGCAAAATTTTCCGAGCGCGCACATTATATTCTCCCTCTGGGCTAAGCCCCGGATCTCCTACGATCCTAAATCCGCCCCTGATGTGTACTCTACTCTTGTGTACTTCATATTCGATGAGCTGATGATCTTTCTGTGTGTCATGCGCGTTCCGCATGTTTCGCTGCAGCTGTAGGATATATTGGTATTTGATCACCTTCTATATAAAATCACCTGCTCGGCTTTAATGACTTAACCGCTATTTAAAAAAAAAAAAATGTGTTGCCACCCTCTAGTTTTTGGTGAAATTACGTCTTTGTTTTGAGCGCGTTTTTTTTTTGTTTTCTTTGAGGTTTTTTTTTAAAATCGCGCGCGGAAAATGAGCGCTCCGCCACTAATGTGAAAAATCCTGGAGGAAACACTGTACATATGTTCCTTCTTGAACTTTGAAATTCTGTTCTTCCAGCAAGCATTGTTTCATGATAGTTGCACTTTGGGGAAGCTTAGATGCTAACTGTTTGTAATGTGTGTAACTTTTGAAATTAAAAACCTTATACCTATGCTTTTTGTTTGTGGACATGGAGTGATGTGCTCTACTCTGTCCAATGAAATTAAATAATACTTTGCTCACTTGCATTTCTAGTGTATATGTGCTGGATTGTATTTCCCCATAATGAAACTTTTTCCTGAATCTGTTTCAGAAATGAAAGTATACTGCCATGGCAATTAGACAGATTTTATGATTTTATTAGCAATTTGAAATAAGCATGAGGAAAATATATATGTACGGCACAACTCGATCTTTGTAGATACAGAATGTTGATAGCCAGGTACTCTATGTAGGCATGGTAATTATCGGGGTGGAGTTGCAGTCTGATAAAACTTGGCATGGGGTTATGGGGGATTGAGTTCTCACTGTCTCATGTGGGTGGGCAGGTGTAACACACAGGCTCGTATTTCAATGCTGTGTCCAGGAATCTTGCCCATGTTCTCCCAGCACTGGGTGGTGGGATCATAGCAATGCACCAGCCTGGACTCACTGCAGTCCTCCTGGCAGTATCCACCCAGCACATAGAGCTTCTCCTCCAGGACCACAGAGGCTGCACCAACGTGGGGGATGGAGAGGGACGTGAGGGCACTCCAGGAGTCAGCCACAGGGTCGTAGGCCTCACAGGCCAGTTGATCAATGGTAGCCATTTTGTAATCAGCTGTGACTCCTCCTGCTACATAGAGATGGCTTCCAAGCCTTTCCATGCAGTGATTAGCTCGAGGTTGGTTCATGTCAGCCAGGTAGGTGGTTCCTCTCTCAGGGTGGTACAGGAACATGGACACCAGGCACTTGTACGTACCGTTACACCCCCCTGAGATGAAGATCTCTCCATTCCACACTATAGCGGCGTGGCCGCCCATGGTCACATCCAAAGGTCTGGCAAAACTAAAAGGGAAGGACAAAGTGGATGCTTTCATATACAAAACAAGTAAAATGTAGACATAATAAATACTCATCAGAAAGACAGGATTATGAGACTTTAAATCACCACAAGCTACCTTCAAGCTACCTGTTTTCAAACAAATCTATGACAGACACTTACCTCCAGCAATCTGTATCCAGGCAGTAGTGTTCCACACTGTCCAGATAAGTGTCTGTGTCAGAGTCCCCTCCAATGGCATAAATGACACCATCAAGTACAACCATGGAAAAGGTAGATCTTTTTTGCTGCATATCGGCCAGTCTCTGCCAGCTATTTTGGAGGGGGTCATACCTAGAGAAAGTTGGAAAGGAAAAGTGACCAATGACAAAAAGAAAGAAGAACGCATACTGTACACATATAGAGAGAGAGTGATGAAAAATGACAATATACAACATTTGTAATCCTAATTGACTGGGACCACAAATCTCACCTGTAAACAGAATTCAAGGTGTCACTCAAGTTGTAATACTTCCGCCCCCCAGCGATGTACAGTTTCCCCTTCATAACCGCCACCTCATGGCTAAACCTGGGTGACTCTGGCATCTCCCCCAACAACTTCCACTCCACTGTCTTCACAATGCCTGTGTAGCTCTTAAAAGAGTTCCCGAACCACAGCTCTCGGCTGGGTGATTTGAGCAATTTGAAATCGGAAGAGATCTGGTCTCCACCCACCAGGACCAGGGTGTCTTTGGGAAAGTAGACCCTGCAGTGACTCCCGGGAGCAGTGTGACAGTAATCCTTGCATATAGTCGTATAAAGACTCTCCATGCTGGGCTCAGTCCATATTTTCAGAGCTTGAACTTCTCTGAAGTCTTTGACGTTCATGAGGGTGAAGTGGACAGTCTCCATCAGCTCCTTAACAAGACTGAGATTTATGTCGGGGTTGGCCTGAGTCCAGGCAACCACTGCCTTGAACACAACAAGCTCAGAAGGAACAAGGAGAGAGTTGCTTTTCAAGTACTTTTGAAGCTTCTCTGCTGGTATATCCTTGAACTTAGCTGTGGCTGCCACCTCTGGGAAGTGCCTCAAGACAAAGTCGTCGGACAACTCAAGGAGCTCCGCGAACCCGTAAGCCTCGGCGAAAGACGCCACATCCAGGCAGGATTTGGCATCCATTTCCTGTTGCAGGAAGTTGAGGGAGAGCGAGAGGGCGGGCTGGAACTGGAGCTGGAGGGCGGTGCAAGTTATCTCAAAGACACAACCCCAGCTGAGGTGGAGGGCCCCACTGTAGGAGCATCCAATCAGAGCCTCCAGCTCAGAGGCAGCCAGGAAGGGGAGGGCCACACAGGGCTGCTGGGATTCCCTCATCCCGCTGGTGAACATGCCCCGGAAGTAGTCACTGCTGGCAGCCAGGACAACTCTGTGGACTTGGAGGAATCAGGCAAGAGAATATGGAAAAAGGTCAAACTTTATACTACGTTGCTCCTGTTCCTACAGTATGTAGGAATCTAGTTACAAAACCTACAATCAACATGTTGTTACATACTACATTAGTAATTGCTTAGTCGTTGAATTGAGATGCAATACAAGTGAAATAAGGACTGTTCTGATTCCATTGAGTTAAGTTTGATCCCTGCTTATACCCCGTCAATTAATTCAAATTCTACCTTCTATCATACCACAGTAAATATACATGACATACAGTATTTGATACCAGTGTACCCACCATGGAATGATGTCCCATCAGCCTCCAGCTCCACATCACAGCCCACTCTCTCTGTCCACAGCTGTCTGATGGCCTGAAGGCTGACCTTCATCTGTTCTGCCACAGAGATCTTCCTCTCTTTCTTTCCCCCTCCTCCATTCTTCATTCTCTCCTCCTCCTCACTGCAGAGATCCAGAACTCTGGCGACCCCTAGTGTGTGAGCTGCAGCCTGTATCTGGGCCAGTGTGTCTCTGCTCAGAGCTCCTATGGCCCCAGTATATGCAAACTCCAGCACCCCTGTCAGACCCACACATCCCACCTCAGGACCCAGGCCAATGGACATCTGTCTCTGGGAGTCTGTGCTATCACTTTCTCCACTCTCTCTCCTCCTTTCTCTCTCTTCATCCCTCGCTTGCAGTCTCTGGTGGATAAGGGAGCTGACAGCAGCCAGGACAGGGAAGTGTGCGTTGATGCTCGGCCCATTTTCAATGCTCAGAGTCAGGTCAGTGAGGAGAGAGCAGTCCCTGAGTCCCTCCAGGGCCTGGAACACCTCTCTAGGATAGGTGTCTCCGCTGTACACCTTTATCGAGTCTTCATCTCCACATTCCTTCTTTAACCACTCTTCCTCATCCTCTTTTAAATCTTCCTCCAGTCCTTGAATCACCTCATCTGTCTCAGTCTCTGAACCGTTGATGGTATTTTCCTGCCCTCCTCTATTGAGCAACATTCCTCCTGTCCACAGAGTCCCCAAGTCCTCATACAGGCATAAAGCCAAGGCAGCCATGACTACAATAGTCTATACATATACAGCAAATGTCCAACAATTACACCCTCCTCCCAGCCTAAGCTGATGCTACCACATAAAACAAGTAAATCTGACCAAGCATTGTGATTGGCCAAGAGGCGCTCAACGCCGTGCTTTATTCCCTGATAAAGAAAGACCTATCACACGTTTTAACTGTTTACAGTTGCAATAACATCACTGCACATTCGAATCACAATTCTGACCGTTATTTTGAACAATTTGAAAAACCTTTTTTCCCCCAGGCCACTTACTTCATAGGTAGATTATGTGAAGAAGTGCAAACTGTGTTCATTGACCTATCGTATGCATCTTCTAGTTATCCTATTGACCTTCTGGAGTTGTAGTTTTCTCTTCCTCTTCATTCGAGGGTTACGTCTCTCTGTTTACTTCTCTTCGACTTCCCTCTCCTTGTGTGTGCTCACTCCTGTATGACACAAGCGCTTTTAAATCAGACAACCAAACAAGACGCTATATATACTCTCTTAAGTCATAGATCCGACAGTATCAAATAATTTAGACCAGCCTCTCAGCCCAACAACTGGAACTATGAAGGAGTTGATTTGTTTGTTTGTTGTGTATTAGAGTCTTCTACTGCTTTGTATGCTAAAGTATTAATGTATTATTTTTTAGTGTTCATTGCCACTCTCAGAAAGTTTTGGTCTCAGAGCTACTACTATGTCAAAACTTCATGGAAAGGCTATTCTTTTATTTTCCTATATTCTCACTTTTTCCTTCAACATTTCTCTTCACCCTTTTCTCAACAACACTCCTCTAAGTGTGTAAGATAATACACAGTTGTAAAGGTTGCACCCTTGAACTGTAAAAAAAGGAATGATGCTGCTGCTCCAGCAGTCCCAGCTTGCTCACCAAGATATCTCAAGGCCTTGGCCGCCTGCTCCCAGTGCATTCTAGGGCATGTGGCAGGGAATAGTTATATCATAGTATCACATGATGAATAGTTATCACATGGTATCACACATGCTTAGAAGTACTTTTTGCTGAAACTGTGTTCTGAATCTGTTTTTAGAAATGAAAGTATACTGCCACGGGAATTAGACAGATTTTATGATTTTATTAGCAATTTGAAATAAGCATGAGGACAATATGTACCCCACAACTCGATCTTTGTAGATACAGAATGTTGATAGGTACTCTATGTAGGCATGGTAATTATCAGGGTGGGTAGGATGTGGAGTTGTAGTCTGATAAAACTTGGCATGGGGTTATGGGTGATTGAGTTCTCACTGTCTCATGTGGGTGGGCAGGTGTAACACACAGGCTCGTATTTCAATGCTGTGTCCAGGAATCTTGCCCATGTTCTCCCAGCACTGGGTGGTGGGATCATAGCAATGCACCAGCCTGGACTCACTGTAGTCCTCCTGGCAGTATCCACCCAGCACATAGAGCTTCTCCTCCAGGACCACAGAGGCTGCACTAATGTGGGGGATGGGCAGGGACGTGAGGGCACTCCAGGAGTCAGCCACAGGGTCGTAGACCTCACAGGCTAGTTGATCAATGGTAGCCATGTTGGCATCAGCTGTGACTCCTCCTGCTACATAGAGATGGCTTCCAAGCCTTTCCATGCAGTGATTAGCTCGAGGTTGGTTCATGTCAGCCAGGTAGGTGGTTCCTCTCTCAGGGTGGTACAGGAACATGGACACCAGGCACTTGTACGTACAGTTACACCCCCCTGAGATGAAGATCTCTCCATTCCACACTATAGCGGCATGGCCGCCCAGGGTCACATCCAAAGGTCTGGCAAAACTAAAAGGGAAGGACAAAGTGGATGCTTTCATATACAAAACGAGTAAAATGTAGACATAATAAATACTCATCAGAAAGACAGGATTATGAGACTTTAAATCACCACAAGTTACCTTCAAGCTACCTGTTTTCAAACAAATCTATGACAGACACTTACCTCCAGCAATCTGTATCCAGGCAGTAGTGTTCCACACTGTCCAGATAAGTGTCTGTGTCAGAGTCCCCTCCAATGGCATAAATGACACCATCAAGTACAACCATGGAAAAGGTAGATCTTTTTTGCTGCATATCGGCCAGTCTCTGCCAGCTATTTTGGAGGGGATCATACCTGGAGAAAGTTGGAAAGGAAAAGTGACCAATGACAAAAAGAAAGAAGAACGCATACTGTACACATAGAGAGAGAGTGATGAAAAATGACAAATATACAACATTTGTAATCCTAATTGACTGGGACCACAAATCTCACCTGTAAACAGAATTCAAGGTGGCACTCAAGTTGTAATACTTCCGCCCCCCAGCGATGTACAGTTTCCCCTTCATAACCGCCACCTCATGGCTAAACCTGGGTGACTCTGGCATCTCCCCCAACAACTTCCACTCCACTGTCTTCACAATGCCTGTGTAGCTCTTAAAAGAGTTCCCGAACCACAGCTCTCGGCTGGGTGATTTGAGCAATCTGAAATCAGCAGAGATCTGGTCTCCACCCACCAGGACCAGGGTGTCTTTGGGAAAGTAGACCCTGCAGTGACTCCCAGGAGCAGTGTGACAGTAATCCTCACATATAGTCGTATAAAGACTCTCCATGCTGGGCTCAGTCCATATTTTCAGAGCTTGAACTTCTTTGAAGTCCTTGAAGTTCATGCGGGTGAAGTGGACAGTCTCCATCAGCTCCTTAACAAGACTGAGCTTTATGTCGGGGTTGGCCAGAGTCCAGGCAACCACTGCCTTGAACACAACAAGCTCAGAAGGAACGAGGAGAGAGTTGCTTTTCAAGTAGTCTTGAAGCTTCTTGGCTGAGAGGTCCTTGAACTTAGTGGTGGCTGCCACCTCTTGGAAGTGCCTCAAGACAAAGTCATCGGCCACCTCGAGGAGCTCCACCATCCCATAAGCCTCGGCAAGAGACACTACATCCAGGCAGGAGTTGACGTTCATTTCCTGTTGCAGGAAGTTGAGGCAGAGCGAGAGGGCGGGCTGGAACTGGAGCTGTAGGGCGGTGCAGGTGATCTCAAATACACACCCCCAGCTGAGGTGGAGGGCCCCACTGTAGGAGCATCCAATCAGAGCCTCCAGCTCAGAGGCAGCCAGGAAGGGGAGGGCCACACAGGGCTGCTGGGATTCCCTCATCCCGCTGGTGAACATGCCCCGGAAGTAGTCACTGCTGGCAGCCAGGACAACTCTGTGGACTTGGAGGAATCAGGCAAGAGAATATGGAAAAAGGTCAAACTTTATACTACGTTGCTCCTGTTCCTACAGTATGTAGGAATCTAGTTACAAAACCTACAATCAACATGTTGTTACATACTACATTAGTAATTGCTTAGTCGTTGAATTGAGATGCAATACAAGTGAAATAAGGACTGTTCTGATTCCATTGAGTTAAGTTTGATCCCTGCTTATACCCCGTAAATTAATTCATATTCTACCTTCTATCATACCACAGTAAATATACATGACATACAGTATTTGATACCAGTCTACCCACCATGGAATGATGTCCCATCAGCCTCCAGCTCCACATCACAGCCCACTCTCTCCGTCCACAGCTGTCTGATGGCCTGAAGACTGGCCTTCATCTGTTCTGTAACAGAGATCTTCCTCTCTTTCTTTCCCCCTCCTCCATTCTTCATTCTCTCCTCCTCCTCACTGCAGAGATCCAGAACTCTGGCGACCCCTAGTGTGTGAGCTGCAGCCTGTATCTGGGCCAGTGTGTCTCTGCTCAGAGCTCCTATGGCCCCAGTATATGCAAACTCCAGCACCCCTGCCAGACCCACACACCCCACCTCAGGACCCAGGCCAATGGACATCTGTCTCTGGGAGTCTGTGCTATCACTTTCACTCTCTCCCCTCCTCCTCTCTCTCTCTTCATCCCTCGCTTGCAGTCTCTGGTGGACAAGGGAGCTAACAGCAGCCAGGACAGGGAAGTGTGCGTTGATGCTCGGCCCATTTTCAATGCTCAAAGTCAGGTCAGTGAGGAGAGAGCAGTCCCTGAATTCCTCCAGGGCCTGAAACACCTCTCTAGGATAGGTGGCTCTGCTGTACACATTTATCGAGTCTTCATCTCCACATTCCTCCTCATCCTCTTTTAAATCTTCCTCCAGTCTTTGAATCACCTCAGCTGCTTCAATCTTTGAACCTTTGGTGGTATTTTTCTGCCCTCCTCTATTGACCTTTATTCCTCCTCTCCACAGAATCCCCAAGTCCTCATACAAGCATGGGACAGCTAAAGCCATGTCTCAGACTACAATACGTGAGCTTAGAATTATATGGTTCTATCTCTGTTTATGGTAGTTCAGAGATATTGAGCGTCAAAGTTTTTACATTCCATTATGTTTTGTGAGATGGAACCTTTGTATTTTTTGAATTACTAACTCAAAAATGTCAACATTTTAAAAATAACACCACACAGGCATTAATAAACACCTAATGGATCAGATTATGTAAAAAACTCAATTTTGACAAAAATGGAGATAGAACCTTATAATTCTAACGTCACGACTAGTCTATACATAATACAGCAAATGTCCAACAATACACCCTCCTCGCAGCCTAAGCTGATGCTACCACACATTATAAAACGGGTAAATCTGACCAAGCATTGTGATTGGCCAAGAGGTGCTCAACGCCGTGCTTTATTCCCTGATAAAGGAAGACCTATCACACGTTTTAACTGTTTAACAGTTGCAATAACATCACTGCACATTCGAATCACAATTCTGACCGTTATTTTGAACAATTTGAAAAACCTTTTCTTCCCTTGGCCACTTACTTCATACGTAGATTATGTGAAGAAGTGCAAACTGTGTTCATTGACCTATCGTATGCATCTTCTAGTTATCCTATTGACCTTCTGGAGTTGTAGTTTTCTCTTCCTCTTCATTCGAAGGTTACGTCTCTCTGTTTACTCCTCTTCCCTTTCCCTCTCCTTGTGTGTGCTTGTGTGTATGACACAAGCGCTTTTAAATCAGACAACCAAACAAGACGCTATATATACTCTCTTAAGTCATAGATCGGATTGCACATTTACAGTATCAAATAATTTAGACCAGCCTCTCAGCCCAACAAAGACTTTACACTGTCGGAACTTTGAAGGAGTTGATTTGTTTGTTTGTTGTGTATTAGAGTCTTCTACTTCTTTGTATGCTAAAGTATTAATGTATTATTTTTTAGTGTTCATTGCCAGAAAGTTTTGGTCTCAGGGCTACTACTATGTCAAAACTTCATGGAAAGGCTATTCTTTTATTTTATATTCTATATTCTCACTTTTTCCTTCAACATTTCTCTTCACCCTTTTCTCAACAACACTCCTCTAAGTGTGTAAGATAATACACAGTTGTAAAGGTTGCACTCTTGAACTGTAAAAAAAGGAATGATGCTGCTGCTCCAGCAGTCCCAGCTTGCTCACCAAGATATCTCAAGGCCTTGGCCGCCTGCTGCCAGTGCATTCTAGGGCATGTGGCAGGGAATAGTTATATCATAGTATCACATGATGAATAGTTATCACATGGTATCACACATGCTTAGAAGTACTTTTTCCTGAAACTGTGTTCTGAATCTGTTTTAGAAATGAAAGTATACTGCCACGGCAATTAGACAGATTTTATGATTTTATTAGCAATTTGAAATAAGCATGAGGACAATATTATGTACCCCACAACTCGATCTTTGTAGATACAGAATGTTGATAGGTACTCTATGTAGGCATGGTAATTATCGGGGTGGGTAGGATGTGGAGTTGTAGTGTGATAATGGGGGTGAGAAAGCAGATCATGAGAATTTTCTATCAGTCCATTGTTGAAAGTGTAATCAGATATGGAATAATTGTGTGGTTTGGCAACTTAACTGTACAACAAAAAAACAGACTAGTCAGCATTCACAAAACAGCTATGAAAATTGTAGGTGAAAGAGACTATGTGATCCTAAATAAACTATATGAAAAAGCTGTCCTGGACAAGGCTAACAAGATAATCGCAGACCCCCAACATCCGCTCTCCACAGAATACGACGTTCTCCCCCTAGGTAGAAGGCTTCGCATGCCAAGATGTAACTATAAGCTCTTAAAACTATCATTTGTCCCATTCTCCATTAAACTAATCAATTCTCTCAAGCAGAAACGATGATTAGGACATGATCACCAGCACCTGCACTTTATCTTAGACACCACTTGAAGGGCCATGTGCAATATTCGAAAACACCACTTGAAGGGTTATGTGCAATATATATTTATACCAAATGATGCCATGTCCAGGTGGAAACTGCTGCCAATGTCACTCAATGTTTGTTGCTGTCCTGTTGTTTACTTTGTCTACTGTATGTTGTATGTATCGTCACTGTTGCACTTGAAGCATGAAAGTACCATGCCCAAGACAAATTTCCCCTCGGGGACAATAAAGTACAATCAATCAATCAATCAATCAATCAATAAAACTTGGCATGGGGTTATGGGTGATTGAGTTCTCACTGTCTCATGTGGGTGGGCAGGTGTAACACACAGGCTCGTATTTCAATGCTGTGTCCAGGAATCTTGCCCATGTTCTCCCAGCACTGGGTGGTGGGATCATAGCAATGCACCAGCCTGGACTCACTGTAGTCCTCCTGGCAGTATCCACCCAGCACATAGAGCTTCTCCTCCAGGACCACAGAGGCTGCACTAATGTGGGGGATGGGCAGGGACGTGAGGGCACTCCAGGAGTCAGCCACAGGGTCGTAGACCTCACAGGCTAGTTGATCAATGGTAGCCATGTTGGCATCAGCTGTGACTCCTCCTGCTACATAGAGATGGCTTCCAAGCCTTTCCATGCAGTGATTAGCTCGAGGTTGGTTCATGTCAGCCAGGTAGGTGGTTCCTCTCTCAGGGTGGTACAGGAACATGGACACCAGGCACTTGTACGTACAGTTACACCCCCCTGAGATGAAGATCTCTCCATTCCACACTATAGCGGCATGGCCGCCCAGGGTCACATCCAAAGGTCTGGCAAAACTAAAAGGGAAGGACAAAGTGGATACTTTCGTATACACAAACCAGTAAAACGTAGACATAATAAATACTCATCAGAAAGACAGGATTATGATACTTTAAATCACCACAAGCCAACTTCAAGCTACCTGTTTTCAAACAAATCTATGACAGACACTTACCTCCAGCAATCTGTATCCAGGCAGTAGTGTTCCACACTGTCCAGATAAGTGTCTGTGTCAGAGTCCCCTCCAATGGCATAAATGACACCATCAAGTACAACCATGGAAAAGGTAGATCTTTTTTGCTGCATATCGGCCAGTCTCTGCCAGCTATTTTGTAGGGGATCATACCTGGAGAAAGTTGGAAAGGAAAAGTGACCAATGACAAAAAGAAAGAAGAACGCATACTGTACACATAGAGAGAGAGTGATGAAAAATGACAAATATACAACATTTGTAATCCTAATTGACTTGGACCACAAATCTCACCTGTAAACAGAATTCAAGGTGGCACTCAAGTTGTAATACTTCCGCCCCCCAGCGATGTACAGTTTCCCCTTCATAACCGCCACCTCATGGCTAAACCTGGGTGACTCTGGCATCTCCCCCAACAACTTCCACTCCACTGTCTTCACAATGCCTGTGTAGCTCTTAAAAGAGTTCCCGAACCACAGCTCTCGGCTGGGTGATTTGAGCAATCTGAAATCAGCAGAGATCTGGTCTCCACCCACCAGGACCAGGGTGTCTTTGGGAAAGTAGACCCTGCAGTGACTGCTGGGAGCAGTGTGACAGTAATCCTCGCATATAGTCGTATAAAGACTCTCCATGCTGGGCTCAGTCCATATTTTCAGAGCTTGAACTTCTTTGAAGTCTTTGAAGTTCATGAGGGTGAAGTGGACAGTCTCCATCAGCTCCTTAACAAGACTGAGCTTTATGTCGGGGTTGGCCAGAGTCCAGGCAACCACTGCCTTGAACACAACAAGCTCAGAAGGAACGAGGAGAGAGTTGCTTTTCAAGTAGTCTTGAAGCTTCTTGGCTGAGAGGTCCTTGAACTTAGTGGTGGCTGCCACCTCTTGGAAGTGCCTCAAGACAAAGTCATTGGCCACCTCGAGGAGCTCCACCATCCCATAAGCCTCGGCAAGAGACACTACATCCAGGCAGGAGTTGACGTTCATTTCCTGTTGCAGGAAGTTGAGGCAGAGCGAGAGGGCGGGCTGGAACTGGAGCTGGAGGGCGGTGCAGGTGATCTCAAAGACACACCCCCAGCTGAGGTGGAGGGCCCCACTGTAGGAGCATCCAATCAGAGCCTCCAGCTCAGAGGCAGCCAGGAAGGGGAGGGCCACACAGGGCTGCTGGGATTCCCTCATCCCGCTGGTGAACATGCCCCGGAAGTAGTCACTGCTGGCAGCCAGGACAACTCTGTGGACTTGGAGGAATCAGGCAAGAGAATATGGAAAAGGGTCTCACTTACAAAAACTTACAGCAAATCAACATGTTGCTACATACTACATTAGTAATTGCTTAGTCGTTGAATTGAGATGCAATACAAGTGAAATAAGGACTGTTCTTTTTTATTTGTGTTATTCTGTCTGATTCCATTGACTTAAGTTTGATCCCTGCTTATACCCCGTCAATTAATTTGTATTCTACCTTCTATCATACCACAGTAAATATACATGACATACAGTATTTGATACCAGTCTACCCACCATGGAATGATGTCCCATCAGCCTCCAGCTCCACATCACAGCCCACTCTCTCTGTCCACAGCTGTCTGATGGCCTGAAGACTGGCCTTCATCTGTTCTGCAACAGAGATCTTCCTCTCTTTCTTTCCCCCGCCTCCATTCTTCATTCTCTCCTCCTCCTCACTGCAGAGATCCAGAACTCTGGCGACCCCTAGTGCGTGAGCTGCAGCCTGTATCTGGCCCAGTGTGTCTCTGCTCAGAGCTCCTATGGCCCCAGTATATGCAAACTCCAGCACCCCTGTCAGACCCACACACCCCACCTCAGGACCCAGGCCAATGGACATCTGTCTCTGGGTGTCTGTGCTATCACTTTCATTCTCTCTCCTCCTCCTCGCTCTCTCTTCATCATTCCTCGCTTGCAGTCTCTGGTGGACAAGGGAGCTAACAGCAGCCAGGACAGGGAAGTGTGCGTTGATGCTCGGCCCATTTTCAATGCTCAGAGTCAGGTCAGTGAGGAGAGAGCAGTCCCTGAGTCCCTCCAGGGCCTGGAACACCTCTCTAGGATAGGTGTCTCTGCTGTACACCTTTATCGAGTCTTCAACTCCACATTCCTCCTTTAACCACTCTTCCTCATCCTCTTTTAAATCTTCCTCCAGTCCTTGAATCACCTCATCTGTCTCAGTCTCTGAACCGTTGATGGTATTTTCCTGCCCTCCTCTATTGAGCAACATTCCTCCTGTCCACAGAGTCCCCAAGTCCTCATACAGGCATAAAGCCAAGGCAGCCATGACTACAATAGTCTATACATATACAGCAAATGTCCAACAATTACACCCTCCTCTCAGCCTAAGCTGATGCTGCCTACCACATATTATAAAACAAGTAAATCTGACCAAGCATTGTGATTGGCCAAGAGGTGTGCTCAACGCCGTGCTTTATTCCCTGATAAAGGAAGACCTATGACACGTTTTAACTGTTTGCAGTTGCGATAACATCACTGCACATTCGAATCACAATTCTGACCGTTATTTTGAACAATTTGAAAAACCTTTTTTTCCCCAGGCCACTTACTTCATAGGTAGATTATGTGGAGAAGTGCAAACTGTGTTCATTGACCTATCGTATGCATCTTCTAGTTATCCTATTGACCTTCTGGATTTGTAGTTTTCTCTTCCTCTTCATTCGAGGGTTATGTCTCTCTGTTTACTTCTCTTCCCCTTCCCTCTCCTTGTGTGTGCTCACTCCTGTATGACACAAGCGCTTTTAAATCAGACAACCAAACAAGACGCTATATATACTCTCTTAAGTCATAGATCCGGTTGCATATTTACAGTATCAAATTATTTAGACCAGCCTCTCAGCCCAACAACTGGAACTATGAAGGAGTTGATTTGTTTGTTTGTTGTGTATTAGAGTCTTCTACTGCTTTGTATGCTAAAGTATTAATGTATTATTTTTTAGTGTTCATTGCCACTCTCAGAAAGTTTTGGTCTCTGAGCTACTACTATGTCAAAACTTCATGGAAAGGCTGTTCTTTTATTTTCCTATATTCTCACTTTTTCCTTCAAAATGTCTCTTCACCCTTTTCTCAACAACACTCCTCTAAGTGTGTAAGATAATACACAGTTGTAAAGGTTGCACCCTTGAACTGTAAAAAAAGGAATGATGCTGCTGCTCCAGCAGTCCCAGCTTGCTCACCAAGATATCTCAAGGCCTTGGCCGCCTGCTGCCAGTGCATTCTAGGGCATGTGGCAGGGAATAGTTATATCATAGTATCACATGATGAATAGTTATCACATGGTATCACACATGCTTAGAAGTACTTTGTCCTGAAACTGTGTTCTGAATCTGTTTTCGAAATGAAAGTATACTGCCACGGGAATTAGACCGATTTTATGATTTTATTAGCAATTTGAAATAAGTATGAGGACAATATATACGTATGTACCCCACAACTCGATCTTTGTAGATACAGAATGTTGATAGGTACTCTATGTAGGCATGGTAATGATCAGGGTGGGTAGGATGTGGAGTTGTAGTCTGATAAAACTTGGCATGGGGTTATGGGTGATTGAGTTCTCACTGTCTCACGTGGGCGGGCAGGTGTAACACACAGGCTCGTATTTCAATGCTGTGTCCAGGAATCTTGCCCATGTTCTCCCAGCACTGGGTGGTGGGATCATAGCAATGCACCAGCCTGGACTCACTGCAGTCCTCCTGGCAGTATCCACCCAGCACATAGAGCTTCTCCTCCAGGACCACAGAGGCTGCACTAATGTGGGGGATGGGCAGGGACGTGAGGGCACTCCAGGAGTCAGCCACAGGGTCGTAGACCTCACAGGCTAGTTGATCAATGGTAGCCATGTTGGCATCAGCTGTGACTCCTCCTGCTACATAGAGATGGCTTCCAAGCCTTTCCATGCAGTGATTAGCTCGAGGTTGGTTCATGTCAGCCAGGTAGGTGGTTCCTCTCTCAGGGTGGTACAGGAACATGGACACCAGGCACTTGTACGTACAGTTACACCCCCCTGAGATGAAGATCTCTCCATTCCACACTATAGCGGCATGGCCACCCAGGTTCACATCCAAAGGTCTGGCAAAACTAAAAGGGAAGGACAAAGTGGATACTTTCGTATACACAAACCAGTAAAACGTAGACATAATAAATACTCATCAGAAAGACAGGATTATGAGACTTTAAATCACCACAAGCCAACTTCAAGCTACCTGTTTTCAAACAAATCTATGACAGACACTTACCTCCAGCAATCTGTATCCAGGCAGTAGTGTTCCACACTGTCCAGATAAGTGTCTGTGTCAGAGTCCCCTCCAATGGCATAAATGACACCATCAAGTACAACCATGGAAAAGGTAGATCTTTTTTGCTGCATGTCGGCCAGTCTCTGCCAGCTATTTTGTAGGGGATCATACCTGGAGAAAGTTGGAAAGGAAAAGTGACCAATGACAAAAAGAAAGAAGAACGCATACTGTACACATAGAGAGAGAGAGTGATGAAAACTTTTGGAACTTTTTACTTATTGAGCCTGCACTGTTTTATGTATTTTATTGAATGTTTTTCTGTTTTCTGTACTGAATGTTTTCTGCCCTAACTGAGCTGTTTGACAACAAAATTTCCCAATTGGGGACAATAAAGGTTTTCAATCAATCAATCAATCAATCAAAAATGACAAATATACAACATTTGTAATCCTAATTGACTGGGACCACAAATCTCACCTGTAAACAGAATTCAAGGTGTCACTCAAGTTGTAATACTTCCGCCCCCCAGCGATGTACAGTTTCCCCTTCATAACCGCCACCTCATGGCTAAACCTGGGTGACTCTGGCATCTCCCCCAACAACTTCCACTCCACTGTCTTCACAATGCCTGTGTAGCTCTTAAAAGAGTTCCCGAACCACAGCTCTCGGCTGGGTGATAACAATTTGAAATCAGCAGAGATCTGGTCTCCACCCACCAGGACCAGGGTGTCTTTAGGAAAGTAGACCCTGCAGTGACTCCTGGGAGCAGAATGACAGTAATCCTCACATATAGTCGTATAAAGACTCTCCATGCTGGGCTCAGTCCATATTTTCAGGGCTTGAACTTCTTTGAAGTCTTTGACGTTCATGAGGGTGAAGTGGACAGTCTTCATCAGCTTCTTAACAAGACTGAGATTTATGTCGGGGTTGGCCTGAGTCCAGGCAACCACTGCCTTGAACACAACAACCTCAGAAGGAACGAGGAGAGAGTTGCTTTTCAAGTACTTTTGAAGCTTCTTGGCTGAGAGGTCCTTGAACTTAGCGGTGGCTGCCACCTCTTGGAAGTGCCTCAAGACAAAGTCATCGGCCAACTCAAGGGGCTCCGCCAACCCATAAGCCTCGGCGAAAGATGCCACATCCAGGCAGGATTTGGCATCCATTTCCTGTTGCAGGAAGTTGAGGCAGAGCGAGAGGGCGGGCTGGAACTGGAGCTGGAGGGCGGTGCAGGTGATCTCAAAGACACACCCCCAGCTGAGGTGGAGGGCCCCACTGTAGGAGCATCCAATCAGAGCCTCCAGCTCAGAGGCAGCCAGGAAGGGGAGTACCACACAGGGCTGCTGGGATTCCCTCATCCCGCTGGTGAACATGCCCCGGAAGTAGTCACTGCTGGCAGCCAGGACAACTCTGTGGACTTGGAGGAATCAGGCAAGAGAATATGGTAAAACGGTCACACTTCACATTACGTTGAATTGAGATGCAATACAAGTGAAATAAGGACTGTTCTTTTTTACTTGTGTAATTCCGTCTGATTCCATTGAGTTAAGTTTGATGCCTGCTTATACCCCGTAAATGTATTCGTATTCTACCTTCTATCATACCACAGTAAATATACATGACATACAGTATTTGATACCAGTCTACCCACCATGGAATGATGTCCCATCAGCCTCCAGCTCCACATCACAGCCCACTCTCTCTGTCCACAGCTGTTTGATAGCCTGAAGACTGACCGTCATCTGTTCTGCAACAGAGATCTTCCTCGCTTTCTTTCCCCCTCCTCCAATCTTCATTCTCTCCTCCTCCTCACTGCAGAGATCCAGAACTCTGGCGACCCCTAGTGCGTGAGCTGCAGCCTGTATCTGGGCCAGTGTGTCTCTGCTCAGAGCTCCTACGGCCCCAGTATATGCAAACTCCAGCACCGCTGTCAGACCCACACACCCCACCTCAGGACCCAGGCCAATGGACATCTGTCTCCGGGAGTCTGTGCTATCACTTTCACTCTCTCTCCTCCTCCTCTCTCTCTCTTCATCCCTCGCTTGCAGTCTCTGGTGGATAAGGGAGCTAACAGCAGCCAGGACAGGGAAGTGTGCGTTGATGCTCGGCCCATTTTCGATGCTCAGAGTCAGGTCAGTGAGGAGAGCGCAGTCCCTGAATTCCTCCAGGGCCTGAAACACCTCTCTAGGATAGGTGTCTCTGCTGTACACATTTATCGAGTCTTCATCTCCACATTGCTCCTCATCCTCTTTTAAATCTTCCTCCAGTCTTTGAATCACCTCAGCTGCTTCAATCTTTGAACCTTTGGTGGTATTTTTCTGCCCTCCTCTGTTGACCTTTATTCCTCCTCTCCACAGAATCCCCAAGTCCTCATACAAGCATGGGACAGCTAAAGCCATGTTTCAGACTACAATACGTGAGCTTAGAATTATATGGTTCTATCTCTGTTTAGGGTAGTTCAGAGATATTGAGCGTCAATGTTTTTACATTCCATTATGTTTTGTGAGATGGAACCTTTGTATTTTATGAATTATAATACAAATAATAACTCAAAAATATCAACATTTAAAAAAAAAACACAGGCATTAATAAACACCTAATGGATCAGATTATGTAAAAATCAATTTTGACAAAAATGGAGATAGAACCTTATAATTCTAACGTCACGACTAGTCTATACATATACAGCAAATGTCCAACAATACACCCTCCTCCCAGCCTAAGCTGATGCTACCACACATTATAAAACGGGTAAATCCGACCAAGCATTTGATTGGCCAAGAGGTGTGCTCAACGCCGTGCTTTATTCCCTGATAAAGGAAGACCTATCACACGTTTTAACTGTTTACAGTTACAATAACATCACTGCACATTCGAATCACAATTCTGACCGTTATTTTGAACAACCCAGGCCACTTACTTCATACGTAGATTATGTGGAGAAGTGCAAACTGTGTTCATTGACCTATCGTATGCATCTTCTAGTTATCCTATTGACCTTCTGGAGTTGTAGTTTTCTCTTCCTCTTCATTCGAGGGTTATGTCTCTCTGTTTACTTCTCTTCGACTTCCCTCTCCTTGTGTGTGCTCACTCCTGTATGACACAAGCACTTTTAAACCAGACAACCAAACAAGACGCTATATATACTCTCTTAAGTCATACAGATCCGGTTGCATAGTTACATTCTCTAAGAATTTGGACCAGCCTCTCAGCCCAACAAAGACTTTACACTGTCGGAACTATGACGGAGTTGATTTGTTTGTTTGTTGTGTATTAGAGTCTTCTACTGCTTTGTATGCTAAAGTATTAATGTATTATTTTTTAGTGTTCATTGCCACTCTCAGAAAGTGTTGGTCTCTGAGCTACTACTATGTCAAACACTTCATGGAAAGGCTATTCTTTTATTTTCCTATATTCTCACTTTTTCCTTCAACATTTCTCTTCACCCTTTTCTCAACAACACTCCTCTAAGTGTGTAAGATAATACACAGTTGTAAAGGTTGCACCCTTGAACTGTAAAAAAGGGAATGATGCTGCTGCTCCAGCAGTCCCAGCTTGCTCACCAAGATATCTCAAGGCCTTGGCCTTCTGCTCCCAGTGCATTCTAGGGCATGTGGCAGGGATTATGTCACATGGTATCACACATGCTTAGAAGTTCAGCAGAATCATGTTGCTCCACCACGGACAAAGGCTGGGGGAATCTGGGTGAAGGAGTAAGAGAAAGGGCAAGGGAGGGCCAGGAATAGCAGATTAACACCCTTCTCTACTGCACCTTGTGGAAACAATCCATTGACCCTTATCATGACCATGACCTTGTCAGTGGTCTATTCAATGCTTTCAGTTCAATGCTTTCAGTTGCACCCTGCTTTATTTGTTCTTGAGCATGAGTTTGAATCAAGCACTTTGAATAGTATTAGTATATCACCACAAGTTGGAAAGAAATGCATTGTATTAGCTGTGGAAAATAAAGATGAACAAAATATACAAAGCAAGGATTCTGGCATGAAATACATTATGCTCAAACCTTATTATTATCATTGGGAGATTTGCACAAAAATATAGAATCAGGCTTAAAGGGACATTTCACCAACATTTTTTGCATTAATTATCTCTAGCACCAAACCCGTGTCTGCTATGTGAAAACAGTGATTTTCCTATGTTCTGTAGTCAAAAAGATAAAAGAAAAGGACAGAAATTACCCCATATGATGTCAAAATGAATCATTCAGTTATTATTATTATTATTATTATTATTATTATTTATTTAACCATGAAAAAAACAATTGAGACACTAAGGGCCGGTTTCAGTGACAAGGCTTAAGCCTAGTCCTGGACTAAATCACACTTTCACGCTTAAGCCTTGTCTGTGAAACCGGCCCTAAGTCTCTTTTGCAAGGGAGACAAGGCCAGAAAGCAGCAACAGTCAATAAAACATTACATCATTTAAAACATACAATACAATCAGACCCATTATTTAAACTCATTTAGGGGCACTCCTAGTAGAGCACATCTCTGGATGAAGCATACCATGCAGACTATTCCATGTCCCTGGTGCACAATATGAAATGGTGCTAACCCTAACCCTATGGTGCAAAGTTCATAACTTCATAAGTTCTGCCTAACAACCACCTTAACTTGGTAACGATCCTGGGGACTTTAAGTGCTTGGTAAGTGCTTGTGGTGAAGGAGAGCAGGCTACAGATGGTGGGCATGGAAGAGAGGGGAGACTTTGGGGATGTTGAACACCAGACTGCCGGTAGCATCCTGGATGAGCTGCAGAGGTCTTTTGATACATTTGATAAGTAAGTAAGTAAGCTAGCTAGCTAGCCAGCTATGACTGGAAACAAATTAGTATCCAGTTATGGAATTCGTCACCACTTTGGCTGATGTGAGGATGTGACGTGGCTTTGTTTGGCTAGTTAACTAGTCACCTCGGTAACATTCGCATGCTAGCAGCTGTTTTTAATATAAAATGGCCTTGCCAAGATAAAAGCTATAGCTGACTAGTGAGCCTGCATCAACCTTAATGCTATTTTAAGTGCGAGATGCTATCTATAATTGATCTATGGCCATATTTATCTAGCCCCCATATTTTCCCCCCTCTCTCCTGATGACATTCTAAAACGTATCACATCGAAGCAGGCAACCACCTGCCCTCTTGATCCTACCCCCCCCCCCTCTTCTCCAATCCATTTCCACAGACCTCCTTCCTTACCACAGTAATCAACTCTCTATCCAAAAGATCTGTCCAGGCTGCCTTCCAGAGACAAGCCTCTTCTCAAGAAACCAACTCTTGACCCGTCTTCTGTCCACAGCTACCAGGTCAGTATCCCTTCTCTGCTTCTTATCTAAAGCCCCTTCAATGCGCTGAATCTAACCAACTCTCTCACTATCTCCTTCAGAGCAACCACCTTGCCACCAATAGTGTGTTTGAGGCAGAAGAATCTATTAATTCAATATATTTTACATCATAGTGGGTAAATTCCTTAGGATTTTACTTATACTTATTACTTATATATATATTTTTAATACAGAACATAGAAAATCAGGAACATCTCAGTAGCCTAGTTCACGACAGTAGTGAGTTTTAAGCAGAGTCTTGAAAGTCTCTAGATCGGGGGGGGGGCGGTCTTGATGTTCAGTGGGAGGTTGTTGCACAGCCGTGGAGCTGCCACTGCAAAGGCCCAGTCTAGGCTAGTGTAGAGATGCCAGGACTGGAGAGATGTGATCTCGCATTCTGGTACGCGTCAGCACGTGACGTTAGAATTGTTTTTAAAATGTTTACATTTTTGAGTTAGTAATTCATAAAATACAAAGGTTCCATCTCACAAAACATAATGGAATGTAAAAACTTCGCTCAATATCTCTGAACTACCCTAAACGGAGATAGAACCTTATCATTATGACCTCACGAGCAGTCTGGCAGCAGCGTTCTGAACCAGCTGCAGGCGGTTCAAAGTCCCATCAGCTATCCCTGTGTAGAGAGAGTTACCCTAGTCGAGCCGTGAGAAAATGAGCATGGTGATGACCCTTTGGGGAGAGAAAGGACGTTCATTTTAGCAATAGTGCGGAGCTGGAAAAAGCAGCTCACCACTGGGCTCACCTGGCTTCACCAGGGTGGACAGGCTTCCCAGGCCTCCTGTGATCTGAGCAACAGAAGAAGTGGTGGAGCCAAACAGGATGACCTCCTCCCCCTTGCTTTCGTTTAGTCGCAAGAAAGTTCTGCGCCATCCAGGCCTTGATTCAATGTTCACAGAGAAAGTTCTATGTCTGAGGTGAACCAGGTTAAAGCTGAAGCGGTGATGCCAACCAACCTGCTGGAGGCGGTCTAGGAGAATGGCATCATGGTCAATGGTGTCAAAAGCTGCACTAAGATCCAGTAGCACCAGGGCAGCACACTTGCCAGTGTCCGTGATGCGGAGCAGATCGTTTGTTACCCTCAGGAGGGCAGCTGTGGGCAGCCCTGAAAAGCCTTTGAGATTGGAATTTGTCGAAGATGTTATTTTCGTGGAGGTATGGCAGGGGACAGTTGACCGAGGACAGGTTTCTCCAGTATCTTAGAGATGAATGGACATTTGGAAATTGGTCTAAAGATATTGATAAAGAAGTCTAAGCTAGTTTTTTTTTTAAGAAGAGGCTGTACCACTGCGTATTTAAAGCTGGATGGAACAACGCCAGAGGCCAGGGAGCTGTTGTCAATAGCTAGGCCCCTACGGTGTCAAATACCTCCTTGAGAAGAGGGGTGGGGGACAGCGTCCTGGGGGCGCAGTGGCAGAATTCAGGGAGGAGATGATCTTGGCCAAGGATGGGGAGTGTGATGGATTGAAGGCTCGACAGGGAGGAGGAGCATCTCAGATCAACAGCCAAAAATGTGTTGATGTTCTCTCTGAGGTCAGCTGATAAAAGCTGTATCTTGCATGGCAAGATCCAGCTTTTATGACTGTCCCATAAATTTGCTCTCTCAAAAATGAGTTGGGATCTGAGGTCCAAGGCCTTGGCAGTCTAAGCATTCTGAATCATGAGACAAGTCGAGAGTATCACGTATTCAGTCAGCAGGATCGTTTTGTCTCTCTGCAGCCAAACTCTGAGGAGGGTTGCGCGGCCAACTACAGTACGGCGCCAGGTCGACTCTCTAAATGGAATGGCAAATTTGACACCGCATGACTCATGAACTCTCCTGTCTATCCTGCCCTGCATTAAGTCTGTTTACAAACAGCTAAGGAACAATAACAATCAGTCACTCTCACTGTGAAATGTAATAACATTCCCGTAATCTATTTTAAAGCAAATAATTTTATGTAAAAAGTGTTCTAGGGTTATATTCTACGGTTATAGGGTTATGTTATAGGGATAGAGTATGGATATAGGGTTATGTTATATGGTTATAATAATAATAATAATAATAATAATAACTTTATTTGTATAGTGCTTTTCCTGCAAACATTGCAGCTCAAAGTGCTTTAATCATTATATAATCTTAATTTAATTATTTTGTAACTTAAATGCAATATTAAAAGGATGGGGTTTTATCATCTTAATTTAATTATTTAGTCATTTAAAGGCAATAGATTTTCCTAATTGTAGTAACATGAAAGGATAATAATATAATTATAATAATAATTATAATAATAATAACTTTTTTCATTTGTATAGCGCTTTTCCATTTAATTATTTAGTCATTTAAAGGCAATATTAAAAAGATGGGGTTTTAGTCTTGACTTGAGCATATTTGCTGAGGTTGCATCCCTAATGTAAACTGGCAGTGCATTCCACAATTTGGGTGCATAAAATGAGAATGCAGCCTCACCAAATCTCTTCTTTTGTACATGGTGGTACACAGAGAAAACCAGCGTCCGTCAGAAGACCTGAGAGCTCTATTGGGCTGATATGTTGATAATAATTAATAAACATGTTCAACCTATTCCATTGGGTAATGTAATCAATAGGCCACAAGGTGTCCCAACTGCTCTGAACATGTAAAATCCAAGCATCATTTATTTAAAGGTGGTAGTGTACCGTCTTCCACCACACAGTGTCACTATTGCTTTAGATTACATGTGACATCAATCACAGTGTGAATATCTTTCATTCTGAATTGTCTCCTAATTTGCATGTACTGTACATAGCCTGTCAGATGTCATGACATGTGTTTGTTGACTGCGTTTAACCTTGTGACTTAACATTTTAAGTCACAAGCCAATGATAACACCGGAGACAATACTGGGGTGGGTTTTCAGTTACACCCATGTCTGAGTAATGATCAGTGTTGGGCACGTTACTTTAAAAAAAGTAATTAGTTATAGTTACTAGTTACTTATCCCAAAAAATAACTGAGTTACTTAATTATAAAAGTAACTAGGGAAAGTAACTATTGCGTTACTTTTTAAAGTAAACATTTAACAATATGAAGTGCTTTTAAATCTTTGTAGTGTAAATTAAATAAATCAAACTGTCACACAACTTCAGACAACTGGTAGACAGACTGTAACTTCAAGTATTTTCAACACAACAAAAGTAAACAGTTAAACAATATGAAGTGCTTTTAAAGTAGTACTGAAAAAATAAGACATGAATTTCTTGGACAAATCCAACTTTAGCTCCTAAACATTCATTCATTCATTCATCTATCCATCCGTACACTCCTTCCTAACACTCATCCATCCATGCATGCATTCATTCATCCAGCCAACCCAGTCATCTAACCATCCAGGAAATCATCGTAGACTTCAGGAGGAAAAAGTCCGAGATCCAGCCCCTGCTCATCGACGGAGAGAGCGTGGAGAGAGTCTCAACCCTCCGATTCCTGGGGATGCACATGCGGGATGACCTGACCTGGAAGGACAACACAAAAGCCACCATCAAGAGGGCACAACAGCGGCTATACACCCTGAGAGTCCTCAGGAAGGAACACAGCAAGCAGGAGATACTGGTGACCTTCTACCGCGGCGCAGTGGAGAGCATCCTCACCTACGGCATCTGCAACTGGTTCTCCAGCTGCACAACAGCGGAGAGAAATGCGCTACAGAGAGTCGTGAGAACAGCACAGAAGATCACCGGCGCCCCCCTCCCCTCTCTGGAAGAGCTGTACAACACACGCTGTCTCAGGAAGGCCTCCAAGATCTCCAGGGACCCGACCCACCCTGGGTACGAACACTTTACCAGGCTGTCCTCGAAAAGGCGGTTCAGGACCCTGGCCGCAAGGACAAACAGACTGAAGAACAGCTTCTACCATCAATCCTGCCTGAAACACCACCACTAGTGTGCCCTTGAGTAAAGCCCTAAATCAGTGGTCTTCAACCGGGGGTCCGCGACCCCTAGGGGGTCCGCAGAGGTACTGCAGGGGGGCCGCCAATTTTTATGTTTTATGTTTTATGTTCAATTATTATGACATTTTTCACCAAAATAATCAGTGAGAATTTAAAAAATATAACAAAAATGATATTGAGTAAAGTACAAGCATTAATAGGCAATAATAAGCTACTTTTGACAAAAACTATTTACAAAATAAATGATGCCCATGATTCTAGAGTCTAAAGCTGCGTGCACACCAGGTCATTGCGTTGCACCGGAAGTCATTCATCTCAATGGGGCAGTTGCGTTGATCCGTTGCGTTGCTCTGCATTGCGTTTCTTGTCCGGCAGGGTGCGGTAATCAGTCAAAATATTTCAGCTTTTGCGTTGCGTTGGATCCGTCAAAACAACCGGAAGTAAACCGGAAGTAGTTTCTTGACCAGAGCTTTCGCCTAGATGTAAAATCCGCCATTGGCGAAAATCTTTAATTTGGCTCTACAAGTGTTAATATGTCATTTTATGAAGTTTTTATATGTTTTCAGGCGAGAAAGTAACCATATATATTCACAAAATATGTCCAGTTTATCAAAATAACCCGTTTATATATCTGATGTTAACATACTGACTGTGTCCGCGAATGCTATGCTATTGTTGTGCTAGGTGCATTGACTGACTGTCCGCGAATGCTATGCTATTGTTATGCTATCTGAATGGTGTACTAGTTTTCACTGAATAAATCGCGATTTCTTTCAAAGAAGGTAGCAGGTGTTTATGTCCATGTCAAGGAGAAGGTACGACTTGTATGACAGTAGTGTGATTAGGACATAAGTTGAGGATATTAGTCTACCTCTGATGCTAACTTGTATGGCATAGTGTTTGTGATGCTAACGGCGCCATCTTTGCTATCTCCTCCGGACATATTACCGCTGTGTTGTTGCGTCTGCATCGCATGCGACATGCGTCAAGCCCATCCCACCAGGTTGCGTCAGAACGGTTGGTCACGGTTCGCGGTGTGCACGAAGCTTAACATAACGTCAGCTGGAGAAAAAAAACACACACCTGTCTAGCAAGCTAGGTGTTGGCTAAAACGCTGCAGTTCGGTCTTCATTGCGAAATTAACGTTAATTAATAACTAGCATAACGTTACTAATTTAGTTAGTTTGATAATAACAAACCCGCCTCTTTGCTTCTCTATGCGCCGCTATAACGCGCTCCTTTACCATTCCGAGGTCAGATGGCTTTCCCGTGGATCAGTATTGGCGAGTGTCTTTGAATTACGCACAGCTATCCACGAGATTCTGCTACCGCGCGGAGCTGGCTGCGCATTTCAATGCATTTCCGCGGATTCCGCTGTGCCCTCGCCTGACGTGAAATGCGCAATTGTTGATCACTTGGAGGCACTGGAAAGTCAATTTGAGAAGTACTTTTCTGAGACTAAAGCTGCGTGCAGTGCACACAAGGCCATTGCGTTGCACCGGAAGTCATTCATCTCAATGGGGCCGTTGCGTTGATCAGTTGCCTTGCTCTGCATTGCGTTTCTTGACCGTCAGGGTGCGCCAATCAGTCAAAAAATTTCAGCTTTTTGCGTTGCGTTGGATCCGTTAAAACAACCGGAAGTAAACCGGAAGTAGTTTCTTGCCCAGAGCTCTCGCCTCAGATGTAAAATCCTCAATTTTGGCCGCCATTGGCTAAAATCCGTAATTTGGCTCTACAAGTGTTAATATGTCATTTTATGAAGTTTTTATATGTTTTCAGGCGAGAAAGTAACCATATATATTCACAAAATGTGTCCAGGTTATCAAAATAACCCGTTTATATATCTAATCTGACGTTTTTTTCCCCACTTCTGTGGGAAACTTCGCTAGCAACACGAGTAGAGCTTTGCATCTGCATCGCACGTTGACATACGTCAAGCCCCAGTGTTTCCTCCAGGAATTTGTACAATGGTGGCGGGTAGTGCTGACCGCGCGCGCGCATCCTATACGATTTTTTCGCGTGCACGCGCATGAAACGCGCACGCGCGCTCAAAACAACGACGTAATTTCAGCCAAAACTCGAGGATGGCCCAAAAAAATAAAATGTTTTCCTGTACTTCTCCCGTGTGTCTCTTATTGTCTGTGTCTGCATGTTTTTCCAGCATGTAATTCCGTTGTCAATAAAAACAAAAACACTGATCTGACGTTTTTTTTCACAACGTTATTACTTGTCACTTTAAGCCCAGGAGGGAGTTAGCGATTAGCGATGTTTAGCTTAGCTTAGTTTAACAGAAGTATCTTCACTTTTAACATGACTTCCCGTGGTCGTAGAGGGCTGGTCGACGGCTTAAAATGACCGTGTAGACCTGTAGACCTTATCCAGCTATAGTCTTGTGTTTCTACCCCGGGCATAGCCGGTGTTATTCACGGACAAACACTCCTGTTAGAGTGGTTCTAGTACACTGGACATAGGTAACACATAGAGAGGCTTCTCCTCTCTCTCTCCATCCTACACTACACTACACTACGCATCCTATACTACACTACACTACGCTAGCTCGCGGTGTTCGGGTGACAGCCAGGGCGCGTTCGTAAATACGCTCTGGAAATCTGATCAGCACTCACGGAATGCCTCTTGTCCAATCAAATGACTTGGTCCCTTTATGACGTTGAACCCAGTGTGCGCTCCGGGGCTCTCAGAGCGAATTTACGAACGCAGCCTCAAGTTCAATACTCGCGACACACACGGACTGGTCCAGTTTCAGCGCTTGTGGGTGTGTCTAGCGCTGTGAAGGTCTGAAAAGCGGCCTAAATCTTTTTTTTTTTTTTGGGTTGAGAAATCTGAATGGTGGCGGAGGAAATTCCATCGTGGCGGTCCGCCACGATGAAATGCATGTAGAGGAAACACTGAGCCCATCCCACCAGGTTGCGCCAGAACGGTGGGTCACGGTCCGCGGTGTGCACGCAGCTTAAGTCTTGGAGAAAGCACAAGACATGGATACGGTTTCCATGCAAAGACAATGCATCCGACGCCTTAAGCTGCGTGCACACCGCGGACCGTGACCCTCCTTTCTGGCGCAACCTGGTGGGATGGGCTTGACGTACTTCAACGTGCGCTGCAGATGCAAAGCTCTACTCGTGTTGCTAGCGAAGTTTCCCACAGAAGTGGGGAAAAAAACGTCAGATAAGATATATAAACTTAAAGGGTTATTTTGATAAACTGGACACATTTTGTGAATATATATGGTTACTTTCTCGCCTGAAAACATATAAAAACGTCATAAAATGACATATTGACATATAGACGTAGAGCCAAATTACAGATTTTAGCCAATGGCGGCCAAAATTGAGGATTTTACATCTGAGGCGAGAGCTCTGGGCAAGAAACTACTTCCGGTTTACTTCCGGTTGTTTTAACGGATCCAACGCAACGCAAAAAGCTGAAATTTTTTGGCTGATTGGCGCACCCTGACGGTCAAGAAACGCAATGCAGAGCAAGGCAACTGATCAAGGCAACGGCCCCATTGAGATGAATGACTTCCGGTGCAACGCAATGGCCTTGTGTGCACGCAGCTTAAACCTGACAGCCGCTGAGGAAGATCAGCTGATCGACCTAACCACAGACAGTACACACAATAATGTGTACGAGTCACAGCCTCTCACCCAGTTCTCGATGAGCCTCTTGCCTTTTGCAACAACTTATCTTTGTGAAAGTGGATTCTCCTCCCTCACCTACCTGAAGAGCAAATACCGTTCCAGACAGCAGTCTGAGGATGACATGATGCTCTGCCTGACAACCTCCATCTCCCCCAGAATAGACAAGCTGTGTACCACCAACCAGGGCCAGTCATCTCACTGAGGTAGGCATACCTGGCTTCCTGAAGCTAAAAGTTTCATTGTTGAAAAATAATAATAATAATAGAAAATATAAGCCTCATCAACAACAACAACAATAATAATAACCAATCATAATAATGCATGCACGTTTTATCAATCATAAACAAATATAGGCTAATAACCCAACCTAGTATATAAATAGGTTAATACGGTGAAAGAAAAGGTGAATGAAGTAAATATAAAAGTTATTATAGGCTTTAAAATGTGAGACATTTAAAAATATATATTACATGTGGGGGTCCCTGTTCTGTTTGTCTCTCATACAAGGGGTCCTTGGGTTGAAAAAGGTTGAAGACCCCTGCCCTAAATTACTCCAGGGGGAATGTCCCTGTAAGTAGCTTTTGGATTAAAAGCGTTTGCTAAATGGCAAATTCTATTCTATTCATATCAGAAATCGACACAACAGTTGCATTTATTTATTTATTCATATACGTATGTATTTATTATAGTCTACTAGACACACCAACATTTAAGACCACATATGGCCACATACACATCGACACAGTTTGTCACAGCACCTTTATTGAACAAGACATCACAGATGACGGTGGGCTTATTGTATTTTTACTTGTGAATCAGTCGATACAGCCGCCATACCATGACCTGACCAGCAGATAGCATTATGGAGCTGCTGTATCGCCTGCATCGATAGATCGACACTTTTTGCAACACAATTGTGTTGAATGTGTCAATGCTTCGAAAGCTTCGTTTCCCCCATCACTAGTATATACAGTAGGTTAAATTGACTGAAAATACAGTATATCAAACTTTTTGTGAAAAGGTTTCTATTAATTAATCTATCTAATTCATATCAATTTGATATATTTCATAGATAAGAAATATTGCATGCAATGCTAACTAACAGTTATACTTATTATTACTTGCTTAGAGTAATTGAATATTTATCAAACGCAAAGGGAAACAACCACCTGATAGTGGCTCAGAACTCAGAGAGGAAGGGCAGTTATGGGGAGAAACAGGCAAACACACAGTCATCTAGTTTATCATTGCTGATCTACTCTATCTATCTCTGCCAGCAGTTATGTTAGGGCTGGCAGGGAGTGTGGGCCGTGGTGAGAGAACCCACTGCTGGGTTCCGTGAGCTCATTAGAGAGATAGGGGAGCGAGCGAGAGAGCAAAAGCTTGTTAGAAGAGGGATTGACTGAAAAGCTGGAGCTAAATTGTTGAGATATTCGTGGGCATGACTTAATGTGTCTATTCTCTGCTCATACACAATATGGCAGCTCTGTAGCCTTTAGTTTCAATGAAGGTTTCATTCGTATTGTAGTTTTTCTCAATTGAGATGTGTTTAAATCTGCATTTCTGATCAGTGATGAGTGACTCAGTGAGTTCTGGAACATTGTTTGGTGACAGAGAATAGAGAGAAACTAAGTCATTATGTCATTGGTCCAATTGAAAGTCCAAACAATGGATGTATAATGTGTACTATATATAGACTAGTATGAGTCAAGTATACGTCTTTCCATACAATGTGCACTCATAACCAACTGTTTTCTGAAGCACAACCTGATTGAAGTATGAAGACTTTTTTCAAGAAATCTTTTTTCAGATTATGTAACCCCAGATACACTTTTCATTTTCTCCTGAACCCCTTTTTTGTGGATATCTAGCACCACCTTCTGGAATCTAGCTGTATGTGTATATGTGTTGGTCATGTATGCCCTCTCAGTAGATGTTTCCTATGTTTTCTGGAGACAGTTTATATAGCTAGCAGATGATAAACATTTGTTTAACATGTTACGGCTGTGCCAGATGGGTGCCACCTGCTGTGCCTCACTGACTACTTTAAGAATGGCAAGGAGCCAATAGAGGTATGTGTAAGGTTTGTTCATTGTGTTCATACAAGAAAGAATGATTCAATACACCACGTGATCTCTTATCTGTGTTACACTTATCAGACTGTCAGACAGTCCTCACTGTTTGAGCATGATTGTGACGATAACAGCATTTATTTATTTATTATTCCTATGTCTTCAACTCCATGCAGAGTTTAGAAAAAAGAGAAGAAGTTAACTTTTTTAATGACATCTGTGGATTTACACTCAGTAGAACAGTAGAAATGACCTAAAGTAAAAAAATAATAATACTTATACATACTTACATAGAATAGCCAAATCACTAAGTTGCTGCTCAAAATGTGCCATTATTCTTTTCTGACTCGATTGTCTCTGGTTCACAGAACCTCAGTCTCTATCTCCCGGATGGGCCTAAGTGTGATCTCCTTCCTGAAGGAGAAGCGGGTGAGGTTGACACCCGGGGCGTACAGCCTCTCCCTGTGCTGGAGCAGGCGGTAAAGAGAAAGGGTGAACTTGACCAACACCAGCGTACAGCATATCTCCACCACCAGCATGGCTGTGTAGGACATCATCCGGGCTTTGCACTGTAAGGCCTTGCTCCTTCCCTGGTGAGTATAGGAAGCAGAGGCAGGGAGATGAGAGGATATGATATGGGGGCAGGTGAAGATCCTCTGTGTGGTCGGCGACACCATTGTCTCTCTGCTAGTGGTGGTTGCAATGGTGGTTGTTGCAAGAATTGTAGTAAGGGCGATGGTGGTGGTGGTTATTGTGGTGGTGGTGGTGGTGGTGGTGGTTGGGGCTTGGGTGGGGGTGGTGGTTGAGGGTAATGTGGTTGTGGTCAGTGCTGTGGTTGTCCCTTTGGTGGTGGGTATCGGAGTCAGGATTGTAAGTGCGGTGGTGGTTGGGATGGTGGTTGTAGTTGGGGTGGATGCCACAGTAGTAGTTGTCAGGGTAGTAGTTGGTGTTGTAGTAGTTGGTGTTGTGGTAGTTGTCAGAGTAGTAGTTGGTGTTGTGGTAGTTGTCAGAGTAGTAGTTGGTGTTGTGGTAGTTGTCTTAATGGTAGTTGGCAGAGTAGTAGTTGGTGTTGTGGTAGTTGTCAGAGTAGTAGTTGGTGTTGTGGTAGTTGTCTTAATGGTAGTTGGCAGAGTAGTAGTTGGTGTTGTGGTAGTTGTCAGAGTAGTAGTTGGTGTTGTGGTAGTTGTCTTAATGGTAGTTGGCAGAGTAGTAGTTGGTGTTGTGGTAGTTGTCTTAATGGTAGTTGGCAGAGTAGTAGTTGGTGTTGTGGTAGTTGTCTTAATGGTAGTTGTCAGAGTGGTAGTTGGTGTTGTGGTAGTTGGCAGAGTGGTTGGCAATGTTGTGGTTGGTGTTGTTGTCATTGGAATGGTTGTCATGGTGACAGTGGTGGTAGGTAAAGTAATGGTGGTTGGACATATTAGTTGATCTTCTATGAGCGACAGGATTTCTTGTCCCTTCAAACCTTCTGGATACTCACAGATCAGATCTGATGTCCGAGGCTTGACCTTGACAGAGTTGGCCTTCATCCACTGGTACAGAGGAACCATTGCACAGTCACAATGCCATGGATTGGGACTCAAGTAAACTTTGGTGAGTCTTGATAAGGGGTCAAATATGTCCTCAGGAAGATTTCTTAGCTTATTATCAGCGAGCTTGAGAGTTGTTAACGATGTCAGTTTTTCAAAGACATCTGGTGTTAATGATTCAATGTGGTTGCTTTGGAGATTCAATTCTGTTAGCTTATCAGGGCCCTCAAAGAACTCTTCAGACACTCTGGTGAAAAGGTTCTTAGACAGATCTAACTTTTTGAGCTTTTTGAGTGGGCTGAATACTCCGTTAGGAAGGGTGGTAAGGTTGTTTTGTCTAAGACTCAATTCAGTCAGTTTAGGCATTTCTCCAAAGAGGACAGGAGGTAGACTTGTGATCTGATTCGTAGACAGTGTCAATGTTTTTAGCTGAGGGAAGCCCACAAAAAGCTCTGGAGGCAATTGAGTCAAAATATTACCGTCTAAAAATATCTTGTTTAATTTGTCTTTATGTGGGAATAATTTGGGCGATATTTCTGTGATTTTGTTATTTTGCAAATTAAACTCCTTCAGCTGGGGTAGATTTTCCAATATCCCGTCTGGAATGCAAGTCAGCTGGTTTTCATAGAGCCTCAGTATCTGTAGCTTGTGGAGCTTTGAGAACAGGGTAGAAGATACAGAGGTGAGCTGGTTCTTGGCTAGATGGAGAATTTGAAGGTTTTCAAGGTCATCAAAAGTCCCCTCCTCAATGGAACTAATCTCATTGATGTGTAACTGGAGTTCATTCAGTTTCTGAAGTCCGTCGAACACGCCTTTCTCCAAACTACGGATCTTGTTGATTTTAAGGAAGAGCTTTTCAAGGTGGTTCAGGTCTTGGAAGACTCCTTTAGACAAGGATGTCAGCTGGGTATTGGATATCTCTATGAATTTGATGTCTGCCAAGCCCTCAAAGGCACCTGGCTCTATAGAGACAGTGGGGGTGCCAATGAACTCTACCTTTTCCAGCTGGGGGTTGGAGGCAAAGGCTCCTTTGGGGATGATGGTGATTTGACTGTCAACAAAGAATACTTCAGTAGCACCTGCTTTTAACGTCACAGGGATCTCTGTCAGGAGTTTGCCGTAGACATCCTGGTTCTCTTTAGGGCAGTCCGATTCCTTCTCGCAGGTTTGGGATGAAGACTCAAACATAAAAGGCAGAAGACAGAAGAAAAAGTATCCTCCAAACATGTTTTTACTCTGAATGAAAAAGAAAAAAGCTGTAAAAAAATTACATCAACATCAACTATGAATGATGTTACAGACACTTACTGTCTACTACTGTTAGTAGATCTGTGAATATATGCTATAGTAAAACAGTAGGTTAAATTGACTGAATACAGTATATCAAACTTTTTTGTGAAAAGGTTTCTATATGATATAATTCATATCAATTTGATATTTCATAGATAATAAATATTGCATGCAATGCTAACACACAGTTATACTTATTATTACTTACTTACAGTAAGTGAATTTATCAAACGCAAAGGAAAACAACCATACCTGATAGTGGCTCAGAACTCAAAGAGGAAGGGCAGTTATGGAGAGAAACAGGCAAACACACAGTCATCTAGTTTATCATTGCTGATCTACTCTATCTATCTCTGCCAGCAGTTATGTTAGGGCTGGCAGGGAGTGTGGGGCGTGGTGAGAGAGCCCACTGCTGTCAGAGATAAGAGGGAAGAGAGCTGTGAGCTCATTAGAGAGAGAGAAGGGGGGAATGTCAATACTCCTATACCCAAAGTATAACTAAAGTAAAGTAAAAATAACTATTTCAGTGGTGAAGAATTTCCTCCAGCTCTCGTGCAGTCATGTTTAATTGTGTTGATTGGTTATCTACTTCTTGCTGTTTCCCGTTCCTGCAAATTCAGCCTAATTTCTGTTGGAAACTCTGAGAGTTTCGAGTTCCGGAGTGGCAAATAACCACTATATAGAACGACCCTCCAAGTCGTTGTTCCAAGTGAGAAACTTGGGCCGGTATGATGATACCCAAGTTTAAGAGTTGTGTATATCCACTGTAACTATTAAATCCATCTCCAGAGACCCATCCCACCCTGGGAACGAGCACTTTGTTCGGCTGCCCTCGGACCAGGACCATGTCCGCAAGGACAAATAGACTGAAGCTCAGCTTCTACCCCAGGGCCATTCAGGCCCTGAACACAGCAAAGACCTAGGTTCTAGGCCCTGGACAATCTAGACAATTTGATGGCAGCTACTAGATTGTAATCAAGTGCAATACTGAAACACAACTGTGTCAAACCTGCAAACTGCGACACTTTAAATGAATGTGCAATAACACTATGTGCAATATGACAACCCTCGGGTACATAAGGTTCAGAGATAGGAAATGTAAGAATAGGTATAGCATAGCATAGGGTACAGCACAGTGTTTTATTTGTATAGTATAGTATAGTGGATAGTGTACATAGCCTTTATTTATATAAACCAGCTCTTTTCCCTTCTTGTTTTTAGTTTTTTTTCCTAGCACCAGGGGAGCCCCCCCTCCCAAATTTCGTTGTATGGTACCTGTACTATATAAATGACAATAAAGACAATAAAGACCATTCATTCATTCATTCATTCTGTAACATTTTTACACATATATGTTTGTCGTTTTTTTACGTTCATTATGGATTGGAAACAAAATCTCATTGCTTGACGAGTTGTTCCCACTTCAAATGCATTCATGTCGGAGTTATGACTTCAACAACTGGGTGCTATGAGTTCCTGAGAACAAAACAAATATACCATAATATCATGATCCTGAAGACACTGTCTGCACAGGTTACTATGGCCTTGAATCACTGGTAATCTTTGATTCAACCTTTTTTTCAACCTTTTCTTTTGTTTCATCATTGCATGGAGTACAACAAAATGTATTTGCTCTAGGCACAGGGTCAGCCATAGTCAGCACCCCTGGAGCAATTAGGGGTTAAGTGCCTTGCTCAAAGGCACAACGGCAGTGGTAGGCACCTTAGATATGATGCCAGCAACCCTCCAGTCACCAGCTCACATGCAGTTCCCTCCTGAAGCGGGGATCAAACCAGCGACCTTCCTATACTATGTGTTTTTATTAACTGTGAAAATGTGGGCTGATTTGTGGCTAGTGCAGTGTACAGTTGAGATATGGTAGATGGGTAGTTTACATTCCAATGCTAAATGTATACCATCAGTGTGCATGAGACACATGGAATGTTCAAAGATAAAAAAAACTCCACACACACACACACACACACACACACACACACACACACAGATCCCTCTGGTCTTCATCTGAACCCCTCTGACCCGACTATGAACCTTTGGCATAAACTGACTTGATCTGAAATCTTGTTTTCATACACAGTGTGTAATATATCACATGCTATTAGAATGCACCGATAAAGCATGACTGTATATCAAGTTATGACAGCCGACCTCTCTCTCAGCCCAGAATGAGCCAGGCTTTCAAGTTCACTTAACGAGCAGGTGATTTTGATGGATTACTGGACTACCGGATTAATGTCAGCAATGATAACATTAATGGCTGGAGGAGATATCCCCACATAAGTTGCAACAGCAAGTAACATTCACAACAGCTCATGTAAAAGGTCAAAAGATTATATCACACATCAGTCCCACACAATGAACCACTTCCACTCATATTATTACACAATGAACCACCACCACTCATTCCAGAATATCAACACAAAGCAGAGTTTTATTCCATGTTTACAATCAGTCATTTGATTTTATGGAACATAACCATTTGAAATGAGATGAAACTGTTGCCTATATTGATTTCTGCAAATATGATCTTGATAACAGGTAAAACCTGTAGTTAGTCAATCATGAAAAAAAAGAAAGATCAACAGGTTTGTGATTATCTAGTTGCCGAACAGTTGTTTAGAGTGTCTTACTTTCAGTAAACAAAAGAAAACAAGATTTTATGCATAGCATCATTCACACAATATCCAATATTTTTATTACAGTTTATGAGATATGAGTTTCTTTGTGCACAACATCGTTCAACCTCCAGACCACAGCAAACTTGCAACTTGAAGAGTCTCCAGAAAGATAGGGTTAACAGTGATTAGAGATAAAGCTATGTACAGTGGTAATGTTTCAATGGATGGGTTGTTGAATCCCAATAGTTGGTTGCAGTTGATACCCCCTCAAAGATGGGTTATTGCTAAAAACATTGGTTATTTAGGCTCTAAAACTTAAGATTGGTCTAAGTATCAGAGTGATTGGTAACCATTGCATCAGAGAAGTGGGTAACACTTTACAGTAAGTTGCCCCTGTATCTGTGCAGTAATTGTGTAATTACACAGTACATTTGTAATCGCATAATTGCTTTGTGTTAATATCGAATTACGATGCAATAACATATTGATACAATGTTGTTACTGTAGTAATTGCAATATAACTACACAGGTATAGAGGTAACTTGATGTTAAGTGTTACCGACAATTGTTTGCCTGGCATGTTCAGATTGTACATTTCCTGTGTGGTCCTTGGGTCTCTTGGCCTGTCTAGAGGACAGAGTTTTTGGACCTACGGCCAAGGTTGCGGCTGCCTCTCTTGTTTCTCCTCCAGCAGACACAGCAGATGATGAGGCTGGCGATGATGGTGGTGCAGACTACTGCGATGATGATGATCTGCGTGTTCCTGGATACAACTTCTCCATTGCCCCGCCCACTACTGGGGTCCTCCCCATTCTCTGGAGTGGTTGTGGCCTCAGCGACAGGGGAGGCGGTGCTTCTCTTGGGCGGGGGGGTGTGGGGCTTTCTCCTCTTCTCTGTAGGGGTGGCATCAGGGGTGTTGGTTGGGCTGAGCGGAGCCGGTGTCAGCTGCTCATCACTTAGGTCCACTACAATTTCGCCGCTCAGGGTTGAGGGTGTGGCACACACCACAAGGCTCTGGTTGGCCTTGGTAGGATGTTGTCTCAGCCAGTCCCGCAGTGGCACAATATCCTGGTCACACCTAAAGGGGTTCTGGGCCAGAAGCACCTCTCTGGCCACTGTGAGTGAGACCAGGATCTCCATAGGCAGGTAGGAGAGGGAGTTGTTATGGAGGTCTAGCTGACCCAGCTGCCTCAGGCCCTGGAGAAAGCTCGTGGGGAGTGATCTGATATGGTTGTGCTCCAGGGAGATGTTAACCAGCATGGGCAGACCCTGGAAGGTGCCCTCCTCCAGGCTGGTGAGGAGGTTGGTGTGCAGGGACACCTCCTCCACTTTGGTCAGCCCTTGGAAGGCCCCTGTGGACACAGAGCTAATCTGGTTGCGGCTAAGTACCAGCAGGCGAAGCTGGGTCAGGTTGCTGAAGGTTCCGTCCTCCAGGTGGCTTATCTTATTGTCATACAGCCACAGCTCCTGGAGGGCCATGGGGCCGAACAACCCTGGCGACAGATTCTGCAACTCGTTCTCATACAGGGACATATGGGCCAAGTTTGGGAGGTTGAAGAAGATCCTCTGTGGGAGGGACGTCAACCGGTTGCTAGAGAGGTAGAGCTTCTGGAGTTTGGGTAGATGGGCGAACAGGTCGGCAGGGAGGTGAGTGATCTGGTTGTCCTGCAGAGAGAGCTCCTCCAGATTCACCAGGCCGTCCAGCGTTCCGGCCGGGATATCGCTGATACGGTTACGATTCAGACGTAAGGATTTGAGCTGCCCCAGGCCTCGGAAAGAGTCCCTGGAGAGGTGGCTAATGTTGTTCCTGGCCAGGGTGAGGATCTCCAGCTCTGTGACAGAGTGGAAGGCTTCCATTGGAACAGAGGTGATAAGGTTCCTGCTGAGATCCAGGGTCTTGAGAGAGCGGAGGGAGGAGAGCCAGGCAGCACGAAGCACCAGGAGCTTGTTGCTGCTCAGAGTCAGAGACTCCAGCTTCAGAAGGTTCTGGAACAGGGCTTCAGGTAGGTCGGGTAGCTCGGTACCTGTGAAGCCCAGGGCGCCCAGGTTACGGGTGAGGTCAAACGTGCTAGGTAGAACCTCCCTGATTGTAGTATCTTTGACCACGAAGATGCCTAGGGCCTCAGCAAAGTTGGAAAAATCCTCAGGTTTGAGAGTGATTATGTTGGTGTCTGAGATGTACAGGGTGGTGGTGGAGGCAGGCACAGAGGAGGGGAACTCTGAGATGGTCCTGCCATTGCACAGGATCTTGTTGTCCCTGCACATACATGCATCTGGGCACGCTCCAAGAACAGCACTGATGGCACAGAGGAGGAGGAATGTGTGGAGGGTGAATGGCAGGTCCATTGATCCCCTAGAAAAGAGAAAAATAATGTTCATCAGCTTTTCTTCATCTCAAGCATATACCAGAATGGTTGGGTTAAAAATATAAAAATGTGGGACAGTGAACAAAAATGATCAAACCCAGATGTATTGTCGTGGAAATCTAGGGTTACCACTTTAGTATTTGATGAGACTCTATGTACACAATATACGTTCTAGTGACTTATTTTAATGGTTGCAAGAATGGTAGTCCAAACAAGTATAGATGTATACGTTCAAACCCCCCAGGATGGGTCTTCCCATATTCGCTATATCTGTCTTTCAACATTGAAGCAGTTGGGTAATCTCAAACAGTACATACACCTTGTCAGCTAAATTTCCTAATCCAGCTTTTAGCACAGTTTATAAGTAAGTCCTGCTGGTACTTAGCTGGTACTTAGCCGCAAGTAAGTTCATAAAAATAAAAAAAATAAAAAATAAAAAATAAAGTAAGTAAGTAAGTAACGTTTATTTATATAGCACAAAATGTACAACGACAACAGCCGCCCAAAGTGCTTAACAGATAAAATATAAAGAGAAAAACAAGATAAAAGGGATAAAATACAGATGAAAAAAAATGATAAAATAGAAAAATACACTAAAAGCAAGGTGCAGTACAAATAGAAGTGCAAAGAGTGCAGTGTCGGGAAGGCAGGTTCACCTCAGGTCAAAGGCCAGGGAGAAAAGATGTGTTTGACTAGTTTTTTTAAAAGCCTCAATGCTCTCGGTGGCTCTGATGTGGAGGGGGAGACTATTCCAGAGCCTAGGGGCGGCCTTAGAGAAGGCTCTGTCCCCTCTAGTTTTTAATTTAGCTAAGCAATTTAAAATAAGCAATACTTCTACTTCTCTACAGTTCATGAGCAATATGTCTACTTCTCTATTATATTAGTCTACTCAAGTCATAAGCAAAGGGTGACTCTCAGGTCACAGTTGTTATAGACAAACATTCATTTTATGATTAATGCTTAAATGATTAGTATTATTAACATTACTAACACTTGCTAGCATTTCATAGTACAGATACTTATTGAACCGTTACAGTATCCAGTGAAATGAATTAGTATTAGACAATCCATCCATCCACCTGACAGGTGTGGCATATCCAGATGCTTCTTCGGCGTATGGGTTGTTGTTTCCTCTCCACTCCACCAGGCTCGGGCCGAGGGGCTACCCTTTTACCACCCCGAGACCTGGTTGAGGGGCTCACCCGGGCTATATTTCTGGACACCCCTCCAGAAGCCACGTCGTCGTCTCGTCATCTAATACCGACAGACCATGCATCCTGTTGCGTGGGTGGTACACTGGGCAATCCAGAATAACATGGTCTGCGGTCCAGATGCTGATTAGACAGCATGATTATTGCCTTAGGCTGGTCACAATAAAATAAAAAAAGTTAGATAATGCCAACTAGATAATGCCACAGATGTCACAAGTTTTTGAGGGAGCGTGCAATTAATGTCCACCAGAGCTGTTGCCAGTGAATTGAATGTTCATTTCTCTACCAATTCCAATTCCAATGGAATTGGAATTGGAAACGACTTTGGAGACGGCATATGGTAGAGAAATGAACATTCAATTCACGGGCAACAGCTCTGGTGGACATTCCTGCAGTCAGCATGCCAATTGCACGCTCCCACATAACTTGCGACATCTGTGGCATTGTGCTGTGTGATAAAACTGCACGTTTTAGAGTGGCCTTTTATTGTGACCAGCCTAAGGCACACCTGTGCAATAATCATGCTGTCTAATCAGGATCTGAATATGCCAAACCTGTCAGGTGGATGGATTATCTCGGCAAAGGAGAAGTGCTCACTAACACAGATTTAAACAAATTTGGGAACACAATTTGAGAGAAATAGGCCTTTTGTGTACATAGAAAAAGTCTTAGGTCTTTGATTTCAACTCGCGAAAAATTGGAGCAAAAACTAAAGTGCTGCGTTTATATTTTTGTTCAGTATAGTAACTAACTACTATTTTGTATTGGAATCTCGGCACATCTATCGATAGTAGTCTGTTGAGCTTGTAACATACCACGGCTTTGGTAACTGAAGACACCACCGTTCACCCATACAGTTTGAAGAAAGGGGGATATACAGAGATATACAGTAATGCAATGTTATTGTTGTTGTTTCCATTTGATTTCTTTTTATATCTGGTCCACATTGTTCTACAGTATTGTTCCCAGTGAGTGAAGGAAAGCTGTGTTTTTTCCTTTGGCAGAGGGATCAAATGTGGCTGGAGGGACTCTCTTCTAGCTCACCCTTCACATTGTATACAGTACAACATATTCATGCTAGACCACCAACAGCTAACTAATGTCTAACAAGAGCACGGATGTCTGGCTTACAAAACCACAAAGTGAGAGGAATATCAATTAACAAGGGCTAGATTCAACACAAGTGTTTACTCTGTCTTCGATTAGTGAGGATAAAGCTGAGGTTAAGTGTTGGCTAGTGCGCCACTACCACGGATCTAGGTGGATGGCTATAGCCATACCAGACAGCCTGACTACAGATGTCTGGGGCCAGGGTTTGTGATGTATTTTTAATGGCAAAAGGCAGCCTTTACAAAGCTCTGCCAACATTATGGTTCGTTTGGTGGACTCTCAATACAAACCCTGGTCAGTTAGTAGAGTCAGTTGGCAGTAAGAAGGTTATTTTCTCTGTGGCCGGGACATTAAGGTGCAGACAGCGTCTTTTCCATTGGAAGTCTGTTTCTAAGGGAGCGTGTTTGCCCTTCCAGTGAACACCGGCCACAGAGGAATTGGGTTTTATTGTATTATTTTTCCAAGGAAGAAGGATCATGCTGTATAATACAGAACTGGTGTTCCTGGTGTTTTTCCCATATGTTCATTAATTTAAATGTTTTCTGTTTAGTGTAGTAGTTGCTTTGGGTCCCCTTCAATGAAGAATAGCCTACATAACATTCAGTGGTTATTGTTGAAATGTTGGCAGTTCTAATACCTTTTGTGACAATTTGCGTGTTCCTCACAATCGTACTGTAACAAGTGTTAATGTGCAATGGGCTAGCTGGGTACATCCGAACCTCAGTCAGTATGGGGGGGTCTAAGATGAATCAAAATAAGTCAGTGCAGAACAATGACAGAATCTAGTGCTGAATAGCACTGATACTAGCACTGATTCTCTCAGTCTTAAACAGATGTATCCACTTAGGACATTGCAGCTTATGTAGCTTATCATCTGGAAGACATAGAACAGATATGACTGAACAGCACCACGAGCATTCAGAGATTGTGAATCGTAGCACAAACACTCTGTTGCCACTCAACATCATGACACAGAATCACTGCGTACTGTAGCACAGTTAGCCACAGTGTCACAGCATCATCTGAGAACTAGGTAGGCCTACTGTTTGTGCCTCGTTTGAGTCCTCAGCCATATGAAATTCATACGGTCCTTGTTTGAAAGAAAGCTGACATTTAAACCATGTTTCCCCTCTGATATAATGTGTCCCAGTCGCACCAAACCACAGTCTGGACAGGACTGGAATTTTCTACAGTGTAACGGTGAAAACATTTCCAGTTCACCATTAATTGCTCCGATTTTTTCCCCCATTTCCTGTACTGAAGCATCAGCACTTTGTGTCTTTCATAGATAAAAAGAACCAGCAAATTGGTGGGTATTCACAGATGAGTTTTACAGACGAACAACAATCTATGTCAAAGATACAGTACAGCAAATATTTTCAAATATTATGTTCAATATTTGGGTTAGGGTTCCTGAACCAAGACAGTTTCAGTAGTGAAAGGGGGAAGTTTCAACCCTTTACAAACGCTGATCATTGGCACACAGTAAAACCACAAATTCACTTCACTCCACATGGTTATAGAGTAGATGAACAGAGTTTTTCCTGATCAATAAATAAAAACTAACAGCTAAAAAGGTCATATCCTCTCAGGCAGATGGTAACTGTCACAAAGTCACAGCCTTAAAAATAAGTAATTTACTGTGAAAACAATATATAAACTCTGGTTCTGTTTTCACAATTAACAAGCACTTAACAATCCAATACAGCTTTTGATGATCATTATTGACTACAGAAACATGCTGTATTGCTGAGCTTACCTTGTGCAGACCTTGTATAGCAGTTGAGTGAACTACAGACAAATGAGTTGGTGCTGAACTTGGGTTATCTTTTATCCTCTTGTACTTCCTCTGTCCTCTCGTCAGTCTTTCACTAATGCGTTAATCACAAATTCCACTCTCTTCTAGACCCACACATCCTCACATTGTCCTGGTCTTCGTCATCACTCTCATCATCATCCTCGTCAATCTTTTATCCCTGAGACCATGAAATCTACCAGTCCACTAGTGAAGCTCCCTGGCACGGCACGGCGGTCTCTGTCTGTCTCTCTCTCCCACACACACACACACATTTTTGAGAAGTGTGGTGGGGGGACTGTGGGGATAGCCCCACCCATTTGTGCTGGGCTGGATTTGTTTTTGTGAGAGTGCGTGCTTGGAACTCTGTATGAGTGTGTGTGTGTGTGTGTGTGTGTGTGTGTGTGTGTGTGTGTGTGTGTGTGTGTGTGTGTCCACATGTAGGGGGGAGGGGAGGAAGTATATGCGACTCTGGGGACTCTGTTGTTGTTTAGCATGACTTTATGAGCAAATATGCTGAAAGTGAGCTTTCTGGGTTGGCCCGCACTCACTGTTCCACTTCAGTGTATGTGTGTGTGTGCGTGTGTGTGTGTGTGCGTGTGTGTGCGTGTGTGTGTGTGTGTGTGTGTGTGTGTGTGTGTGTGTGTGTGTGTGTGTGTGTGTGTGTGTGTGTGCTGGGCGGTGGAGGGGCTCTCATGCAGTCAGTAGGGATCACATCGGCCAGATTTCAACAACAACAGCAACTTATCATGGAGAGGCAGAGAGACATGTATAAAAGTACTGTGAGTTTAAACCAGTTTTTCTCCATCAGTTTAAGTGAATTTTCTGCCATTAAAGCATTTAGCTCAGTGCTACTAAAAGTGTAAACCGTGTGTTGTTGTTTACGACACCTAGTGAACTTGAAGGTTGTATGTTGGTGTCTTATGTCTTATTAACATTCCTATGTTGCTGTAAAACTAAATCCCTCTGTTTTACAATGCAGGGGCACTGATGGGCCCCTACCTCGCCAGAAATCTGATAGCAAGGGCGGAGTTAACGTATACTTCAACCTAGGGGGATCCCAGCAGCCTGGTCAGGATACAAATGTAACTGATGACCACAAAAGGACAGTTGGTGTGATGCAAAGGTCATGCATGATGCAATAATGACTGTTTGGGTTGGACCGTACTGTATGAGGAACAAGAGCTGGTGTTGAGCAAGTGTTGCAAAAGCCCTGCATGTACAATTATTGGTGTGGATCCACCCTAACTTGGTGTAAAGGTTTGGTCAGATTGACCTAATACATGCCAGGGCTACCCTAGAGAGGGTTTCTTGTGCACAGATGATTTATTCGCAAACTGACCAGTTTACAATGATGTTCCATTTCCTGAAAGTTTTCAGATTAATCCAACTTTGACCCAAGGTACTGGTCTTTAAAACAAAGTTCTGTTGATATATGGGAGTTGCTCAGTGTTGCTATTTCCTGTCTTTATTCCCACTCTCTCCTATTCCCTATCATGTGTGTGTGTGTGCGTGCGTTTATGTGTGTGTTTGTGAGAGCGATGCCTACTGTTATGTGAACTCAGTGTAGTGGAAAGGCTTAATCAATGGTCGCCATAGTGATGAACTTGGGTGCCTTTCAGCAATTCATTCTCTTTTGTTTGGTGTTGGTTTTAAATTCAATCACTTGTCATGGAAGTTATGCTGTTCATTATCCAAAAGGGTTTGAGTTGAGCCTTTGTAGATCTGAAAGAAGACATTTTAAAGACTTAGAACCCACTTTTAACTGTAATTCAAAGTATTTTGTGTTGTAACTTAACATAACTAGTGTGCTTGGTGCAACCCATTCAATTTTAGTAGTGACTAAATCTTGATTTAGTAAATACTTATGCTATAACTAGGGTTAGTTTGTACTTAGTAAGAAGTGGTGCAACCGACCCCAGGTGAGCTAAAGAGCCGAGTCCAGGGAGAGGGACTTTGCCTGGTGTGAACGCCAACAAACAGGTGCTCTAATCTGCGTTTTAGACCCTGGGCTTCTGGACTGGATACCGTGAAAGCAGTTCCCTTTGGGGTCCTCGGTCTCTTGTGTTCTTATCTTCACATAAAGGCCCAATAGTACTGCCTAATGACTGACGAAATATTGTTCCACCGCAGTCACTCTACTTACACAGTTCTAAAACATGGTCTCAATGTAACTTGAATGCTTATCAAACAAATGTATTGCAGCGATAATAACTCTTTATTAACAATTAAATTAAAAACAAAACAGGACACACAATTCAATTACATTAAGTGTGTTATAATTGACCATGTCCTATTTTAGTTCAATCTAAAACCACTCACTGAATTCCAACTATGTCACAATCATTGTGGTTGGAAATGTCATGGATGATTGATTGATTGATTGATTGAAAACTTTATTAGAATGTTTGCAGAAGTAGGTACATGAAAGTACATATTACATACAAGGTCAAACTAATAGGATAAAAACCCAAGAAAGCCACTGGCTTATTTCAATTGGGGTCCTTGATTTTCAATTCATCGTTACATGTAAGACAGACATAAGAAAATAACTAGTACTATCTACATGATAATACAGACAAATAACTATTACTATCTACAAGATAAACGTACATCCATCATGGGAAGAACAATACAACAAAACATAAGGTATGTACAGCGGGTAGGACAGGTGGGGACATACACCACAGGTGGGGGCGGGGGACAAAACACAAAGTATGTACAGTGGGTAGTTCGGGTCTTTTAATCTGATTTTTGTTTTAGAGGGTCCAGTTACGGATTGCAGCCTCCTGTAAATGTTTTTTGAGCGTGGTTTTGAAGGTGGGCAGTGTTTTGCACTCCTTTAAGATTATAGGAAGGGCGTTCCACATCTTTACTGCATAGTTTGCAAACGAGTTTAATCCCTTGTTTGTGGTGCAACGCGGTTGAACGTGGTTCGTGGAGCTTCCTCTGGTGTTGTAAGTGTGGACGTTGTTCACTTTTTGGAAGTATGTTGACAGGTACTTGGGCGTCTTTGTGGTGTAGCGTATCTTGAAGACTAGGCCCAGTGCAAGCTGCTGCACTCTGTCAACTACTCGTAGCCAATCAAGGCTCAAAAAATGAGCAGCGGTTAGATGTGTCCTAGGGTTGAGGCCTAGCAGAAGCCTAACCAGTTTATTTTGGGCTGTCTGGAGTCTTGTTTTATGGGCCTTTGTGGTTCTATAGTACCATGATGTTACGGCATAGTCGAAGTGACATTGAATGAGAGCTCCTGATAGGGTCCTCAGTGTGTTTTTACTGACAAGTGAGGATATCCTGTACAAGAATCTAGTTTTATGGTTCACTTTTTTGATTACTTTTGCTGCCATTTTATCTCCGGAAAGATTTGCCTCTAAGATGGAGCCCAGGTATGTAATATCCTCTTTTCTTGTGATATTAATGTTACCCACTTTTATTTTAAAATTTTCAGCCTTTCTGAGTTTAGATGGGGATCCGTATAGGATGGTTTCAGTTTTACCTAGGTGTATTGATAGTTTATTGTCAGCTAGCCAGATGCAGATTCTACTCAGTTCAGTGCTTAGCGCTTTTTCCACCTGCAATATGTCCCTGTCAGAGACCAGCAGAGCCGAGTCATCCGCGAACAGGAACAAATTGCAATTACATGCTGATGACATGTCATTCACATATATTAGGAACAGTAAAGGTCCCAATATGCTTCCTTGTGGAACGCCGCAGGTCACTGGGAGGGGGGGGGGACAGTGTTCCGTTCACACTAACCACCTGTTCCCTCCCCTCTAAGTAGGATTGCATCCAGCTCACCGATGTTCTATCGAACCCAATTGCTTTCAGTTTATCTAACAATATGTGGTGATCTACTGTGTCGAAGGCCTTCTGGAGGTCCAGCATGACCATGCCGCAGTACTTGCCCGAGTCCACCTCATGGTTGATGTGGTCGTTCAAATAGAGAAGGCATGTGTCCGTGGAATGGGATGTTCTGAATCCTGATTGAAATTCATACATCAGATTTTTTTCGGTAAGGTACCTATCGACCTGTTCATAAACTATTTTTTCCATAAGTTTCGAGATGGAATTAAGAATAGAAACAGGTCGGTAGTTGCCTGGGTCTAATTTGCTTCCTTTTTTATACAGTGGGGTTACCCTTGCTATTTTAAAGTCAAGGGGGACGTGTCCCTGTTTGATGGAGAGGTTTATTATGTGGGTGATGATTGGGGTAATGGAGGCAGCTGAGTCTTTTAGAAATCTGGCTGGAATATTGTCATGGCCCGTGGCCTTTTCTGAGTGTAGAGCGCCTAGCTTTTTAAACACCTCATCGTTTGACACCATGGAGAGTTTAAAATCATCATTGCGTACACCCAGTTTATTGTAGAACGCACGGATGTGCTCTACACCATAACGCCCTGAGTGGGGTGGTAGATTGTTAACTAATTTAGTGGTTGTAAAGAAAGTGTTTAAGCACTTAGCCACATCCAGCTTGTCTGTAAGGAGAGAATCACCAGATTTTATGCTGATGTTTGTAGACCTGGTTTTGAGTTTTTGACTGCAACCTAGTTGGCTATTAAGTAGCTTCCAAAGGTCACGTGGTTTGTTTAAGTTTTCTTCGATTTTGTTATCGAGGTATTCTTTCTTAGCAGATTTGGTCATGGTAATTACCTGATTGCATAGTTTGTTGCATTGTTTTTTAATTTTCTCAAAGTGGGTTTTGTGATCTTCGTTTAAGTGTTTCACTAATTTTGATTTGCATTTTTGAACTTCAGAGCATTTTAGGTCTCTGACTTTCATAGCATTTAGAATGTCCGAATTCATCCATGGTTCCGATCGGGTTTTAACCCTGGTGGTTCTCATGGGGGCTATACTGTCAATAATATTTAGGAATTTGGTTTTGAAACCTAGCCATGCCTCTTCAACCTGTGTGCATTTTAGTTCATCTAACCAGTCTTGATTCTCCAGTTTATGGTTTAAGGCCTCACTAGAATAGGATTTAAGGGATCTAGTGGTTACAGTTTTATGACCGCCAGCCTTGGGTTTATGTTTTTTACGAGTGCAAAAGATCATGTAATGATCACTTAGCCCACATACAATAACCCCACTCTTGGAGATTTTGGACTCATCCGATGTTAGAATGAGATCTATGGTGGTTTGAGTAGAAATACACACCCTAGTGGGTTTGGTAATTTGTTGACGGAGACCGTGTAATTCAGAAAACCTAGTGAAGGATTTGAAAACGGATGCTTCATTTCTGAGCATGTCCGTGTTCAAATCTCCAATAAAAATCTTTTCCAAATGTAGAATTTAGAAATGGTACAGTCATACCTGGACTTCCTCTGTTGAAGAATGTTGTGGAGGTAGAATTGTAATGCTTTCATCCCACTACTTAACAGTGATTCATTTGGATCGGATTCAATCACACTTGATTTGTGTGATTGAATCACTAGTTGTGTTCTTGAAGTATTTTATTGTTATTTTGTTGCTATTCATTTGCTCACTCCATCACCTCTTAATCACCACATCTTTAGGCTAGATGAATTTAGACAAAGGTCTGATAAAATCAAGTAATAACAAGTTTTGATGTAAGTCTGTTTTAAGAGTATAACATGTAAATGTGTCTCATCATGTACACCAATATTTGTGGCAGGGATGACATCATAGTGACATCAGGACATTTGTATTCATGCAGTTCAAATTTCACAGCTGCATACACAGTTTGGCCTCTTTCATCCCCTCTGCCCAGATGTGTATTTCTAACAAACAACCTCACTTCTTTTTTTTATTGAATTATATTTTTAATTGCTTACTGTTACCATATGGAACAGCTGTAATCACCACTGACCGTATGGTCATAGATTCTCTCACTAGAACCAGAGACAAAGGTAAATACATGCACATCTGTGAAAGATCGTATTTATGTTTTAGTTTACAGTGGAATTATTTTCTAGCACCGAATTGTATTCCTAACACCCTGGAACAGATGGCAGGGGAAGATGTTTAACTTAAGCTAAACAACTTACAGTAAAACATTTTTTTTATCAGATCAGATCAAAACACAATAATAACACAATAATAATAAGTAACGTAAGTAAAAAAAGTAACCATACATTGATAAAGTAATAAAGTGATGGATTTTACAGTGGCTTACAGTGGCTTATCTTAGTTGCATTGCTGTTTCAACCATTAAAATGATTCAGGACCAGATACTGTTGCCAGATCTACACTTTCATTGACACTTCTATCATGGAGTACTAGTCTATAGTCTACAGCTGTTTGAAGAAATGTCATAGCTGTACACTCCTCTCAGGATAATCATTCTTTGTTCCTGTAGTTCAGAGTTCATACCACTAGAAGGAGACAAGACAATGCTATGTAAACAGTTTGTCACTGTCTTCTACAGTATATCTGGACATAATATTGAAAGTGTTCAGTCCACTATTCCCTACAAACTGGCTCACTAAAGAGATAGTGTCCATGAAAAGTGTGAAATGAAAATGCAATACAAAAGAAATGACATCTTGACATTTGAAGAGGGGGCGAAACTATTATTGAGGCTAGAGCATATCATGACCCCTTTGCATCCTGCCTGATATCATGCTGCGTTTCCTGTTTGCTCCAGCAGACAGTGCCCCTAGATCTTCCATGGCCTGGTTAAGCCGGTACATCCCATACATGGCAGCCAAGATCAGGACCACGCCCATGGCCAGGAGCAAGAAGTGGAGGGTCATGAGGAACCAAGCGCCATTGGCAGGCAGGGTCCACAGATAAACCCAGCCCTTCAGGCGGTTGTTGTGCACAAACTCAAGTCCCTGCTCAAACACCACCTTTTCATAGAAGGTAGGGGACTGGTTGTTGGAAACAGAAGTCGGTCGAACGGGAGGAACTAAAGTGGTTAATGGCTGGGATGTGTGGTCGTTCTTCTCAGTAGTCTGTGTGGTGGTTTGTACGATGGTGGATGTCGACATGGAGGATGGAGTGGTGGTGGGTCTGGTGGTTGCAATGTGCGTTAATGCCCTTGTGGTGAACCCAGCGCTTGTCTCTCTGAGAAATGATGACTTAGTCATTAAGAACACATCAAATCCCACTGGAGAGTTGGTAGTGAGGCTGCTTGAGAGCGTGGTAACATCACACTTAATCTCTTGGTCGAGCAGTGACCCTAGTGAGCGGTTCAGTAGACGTTGTGGACTATGGCATATCACGTCCGTCCTATTGATGACCACACCTTCATTACGTCTTAGCCAACTTGCAATGCCACTGATACTACATGTACAGTCCCATGGGTTACCACTCAGAGTAACAGCCCTTAACCCCCCCATAGTGGAGAAAACCTCCCCTGGAAGAGTCTTCAGCTGGTTGTTGTTCACCTCAATGTTCGTCAGCCTGGGGAGGCCTGCGAAGATGCTCTCAGGGAGGGAGCGGAGCTTATTGTTATTGAGGAGAAGGGTGTCCATGTTTGCCAGCTGGGAGAATAGATCAGGGTGCAGGTCGTGGAGGTGGTTGGCCTTCAGCGAGAGCCTGTCGAGCCTGGGGAGGCAGCAGAAGATATCCCGGGGCAGATCCCGCAGTTTGTCGTTGAGGTGGAAAGACAGCTTCTGTAGCCCGCTCATGTTGGCAAACAGGTTCCCTGGCACCGTGGTGAGATTGGTGCCATACAGGTAGAAGTTGGTAAGCAAGGGCATGTGCCCCATCAGTTGGTCAGGCAGTGCCAGTAGAGGGTTGTTGTAGAGAGTGAGCTTCGAGAGTTTGGGCATGTTGTAGAAGGTCTTCTCTGGGACACCCTGGAGCTGGTTGGAGGACAGGGTGAGGGTTGTGAGGTTGCCCAGGGCCCAGAAGACCTTAGGAGGGATGTCGGTGATCTGGTTATAGTGGATTTTGAGCTCCTGGAGGTTGGCCAGCTTGTCGAAGGCTCCAGGATGCAGCACCTTTAGCTGGTTCTTGTAAAGCATGAGGTACTGCAGCTGGGTCAGCGCGTGGAACACCCTGGCTGGCAGCTCTCGCAGGGCGTTACTGCCCAGGTTGAGGAAGCTCAGGCTGCTCAGTGTGGTGAAGACATCCAGGTCCAGGTGGGAGATAGAGTTTTGGCTGAGCTCCAGCTCAGTCAGATTGGTCAGGCCCTGGAACAGCACAGGGGGGATGGACTCCAGATGGTTCCCAGCCAGGTTCAGCTGTGTCAGGCTGACGAGCGGGCTGAACACCCGTGGTGGAAGGCTGGAGAGGGTGTTGGAGGACAGCTGGAGGGAGAGGAGCTGGGGAGCCACTAGGAAGGCATCGGGATGGAGGGTGTCTAGGGAGCTGTGGCTGAGACTGAAACGCAGCATGAGGGTTAACTTGGCGAGGCTCTGGTCGTTCAGGGCTTTAATGTTGGTCCTTTCGAGCTGGAGACGATAGGTGTGGAGGGGCAGCTCTTTTGGCACGTCCGTGATGCTGCCCATACATTTGGCGGACCCCTGTTTGTAACAAATACAACTACTAGGACAGGTCATACAGAGGGTTGCCTGTAGCCCAACCAAGAGGAGGAGTTCCCTCATCTGTTTAATGGAAATAGATATATTTGTTATTGTATATCAGATTGATGAGTTCAAATCCCACTGATCATCTTTAGCACTGAATATGTTATTATTTGATCAAATAGAAAATTATTTTCATTTACATTTTAATTTCCTTTCTATATTGCACAGTACAGTAGGTGTACTTCTAAAATGACTTAGAATGTCACTTATGCCCCTAAAATACTTCCCTGACAGCTCTAATAAGCAAAACAAAGTAATTAAAATCACGGAACAGTAGAATCTAGCAATAAATTCAACCCACCTTTCAAATTAGACGGACTGCAGCAAGCTACTTGTTTTTGTGATGCTCTTGTTCCTTAAGTTAGTAGTGTTTGGGATGCAAAGAGGATGCATCATCTTTATTTCCATATGACTTATCTTGACAGCATGCTCAGACCATTATGCAAGACTGTTGCTTGATGATAAGACCTAGTATTACAGTTTGTCAGTTGTAAATGTATGACTGGACTGGGCTGTGCACATTTCAGTGTGTGTGTGTGTGTGTGTGTGTGTGTGTGTGTGTGTGTGTGTGTGTGTGTGTGTGTGTGTGTGTCTGTCTGTCTGTGTGTGTGTGTGTGTGTGTGTGTGTGTGTGTCTAATTAATAGAACACCATATCATGTTGTCATCACCTCTATAATTCTACTGGTGCAGGTGAGGTGAATCACTACTTCAAAGGCACATGTCACCAGTTTCTCTCTGGTGATGTATACTGTTGTGTTTTTACAGTGAGTGCAACTCATGGGTCAAGCTGACTGGTTTTCACGCCTCTTTATCTCTCTGTGTGATTCAGATAGAGCCCTATCAGAGCAGCTGCCCATTATGCTGTTCCAGCCTGTGACTCAGCTATGCACCACCACCCAACTAACAATGGGAGAGGAGAGACAAAGACCACACTAGCAAAACAGTCATCAGCAGAGTAATTGTTGTCAGCTAAAAGGAAGTAGTTGAGTACCATAATCAGATGGCTTTACAACAACTACAACCAATATAATTAAATTATAACAGTATGTCATTCTTGCTACTGTGAATTGACATGGCCATTCAGTAAAAAAATGAATGGAATGACAAGGCCTGTCCTGTAATATTGTGTATGGATTGTTTTTATTCTGGTAAGTATATGTAGCCCAGTTACTAAAGTGAGCTATGAGCATTTCAATAAATAAGTCCATTTAATAAATAAGCATCATTTCATGGTTATGTACACCGTTATTAACATTGTTATAAGTTTATAATGTGTACTTGTTACAAGCTCTAATGTGAGTTCGCTCATTGGTTATATGTCATTCATTCATTTCTTTATTTCATTGGTCCATCGGGAAGAGCTAGCCAATTGTAATGTATGCTGAGAGAGAGGGGGCGGGACTTTGTACTAATAGCGTTAGGTTGCGTGTCAGAATGTTTGAGGACCTCATCGAGTGAAGTAAGACTTGTTGTGTATGCTGTGTGTATTAACAATTCGGGAATCAACGAACAGTTATTCTTTTGGATGTTGGTGCACATTGAAGCTACCAGAGGTAAATACATATGTCTGGTGTTTGTTTATAAGCTACATCTACTCGTTGTAGTATGTTATATTTGACTGTAGAGCTAATCGCGGCTAGCGGTTAGCTTAGCATAATTACGTTAGCATGTTGCTAGCCTTTGCTGAGTGATAAATTGTTTCTAGCTTTATCAAAACGAAATAGCTATTGGATTTTGTAGCTCAGTGTATTCTGTTAATTCAGAATTGGAAGTCGAGAGACCCAGCAAAAGGAAAGCTCTTCGTTGGACAACGGAGACCGTTTCCAATCGCCTGGGGTAACTCGAGACCGTCCATTGAATCTTCTGTCAGTGTCCTTCAATCATTCTCCTGTGCTCGTGGGAGAGCGCTGGACCTCATCCCCCCTCATCTCTGCCTCTTTTTACACCATCTTTCAAACCCCTCGTTTACCTACGAGTTCCCCATGAGGTTACGTGAGTACTGAACCACGCACAAGCTTTTGTTTGGGCTCGTGTGGACGAGTGAAGTGGCCATAACAGTTTCAAGGCCCCCCGCTCACAAGCAACGTCAGCTGCAACGGTAACACTGGTTAATGGACTGAGTTACAGAGTGCGTGTGTGTGTGAGTGTGGGCCCACCTTTTTATTTTACTGAATGATATATTGTACAATTGTGAATCCTTTGAGTTGACTTTGAGTTTATTGGAAACATTACATTTATTTCTTTGAAAGGAATTGGAATAGGCTTTGAGCCTATATTTGGTTATGTGATATTGTGATATTGTCTGTTGACATTGTATTGTGAATATTGTCTATTGACTTTGTATAACATTATAATTGACTACCAACACTTTAAATTTAGCATTTAGTAAATAAATATATACCCTTTGGTATTTGATTTTAAAGCCACTGTGTTGTCATAAACAGGTAATAGGCAATTCATATTCAGATGATTAAAACATAAATACATTAAAAGGATTAAAAAGGAAGTCCTATTTAAAATACTTCCACATAGTTAATGGAGGCACTGATCGTCATAATTTGAATAGTTTATTATTACAGGTAATACCGCCACTTATTTAAAATAGAACTCAGGCCCCGCCCATATGGCAGGGGTTACATATACATCCTAATGTGAATTGTAAAATCAAATAGCCATTACTGATTTATATCCTTGGTCACCCTAGATTTGCCTAAGCCAACTCCTACTTCTGTTGGCTAATATAGAAGTTGGCTAATATAGAAGTTGGCTAATATAGCCGTCTGGGGCAAACAGGCAACCCATTCAGTCGTCAGGACACAGTTCAGCATGTACATATGTTATTTATTCAATGAAGGCATTAGTCAGAGTAGTGAAAATGGAAATGGCAATGGAAGGCAATACAAATCCTGCTACTGACTGTATTCACCACTAGAGGGAGACAAAGTGAACATGTGGAGAGGAAGACAGTCCCTCTGTATGGGAAATAAGGCATGGAACAAGGCCTTGTACATTACAGGAAAATCTTACTTTACTCGCATCCAGTTCAAATTTTTTTTTTTTTTGTGTGAAGTGGGGAGCTCAAAGATTCACAGTAGAAGACTTTGCAATCAAGTAATTACAGTCAAGTAGGGAATGCGGTGCTTCTCTTGGGCGGGGGGGTGTGGGGCTTTCTCCTCTTCTCTGTAGGGGTGGCATCAGGGGTGTTGGTTGGGCTGAGCGGAGCCGGTGTCAGCTGCTCATCACTTAGGTCCACTACAATTTCGCCGCTCAGGGTTGAGGGTGTGGCACACACCACAAGGCTCTGGTTGGCCTTGGTAGGATGTTGTCTCAGCCAGTCCCGCAGTGGCACAATATCCTGGTCACACCTAAAGGGGTTCTGGGCCAGAAGCACCTCTCTGGCCACTGTGAGTGAGACCAGGATCTCCATAGGCAGGTAGGAGAGGGAGTTGTTATGGAGGTCTAGCTGACCCAGCATGGGCAGACCCTGGAAGGTGCCCTCCTCCAGGCTGGTGAGGAGGTTGGTGTGCAGGGACACCTCCTCCACTTTGGTCAGCCCTTGGAAGGCCCCTGTGGACACAGAGCTGATCTGGTTGCGGCTAAGTACCAGCAGGCGAAGCTGGGTCAGGTTGCTGAAGGTTCCGTCCTCCAGGTGACTTATCTTATTGTCATACAGCCACAGCTCCTGGAGGGCCATGGGGCCGAACAACCCTGGCGACAGATTCTGCAACTCGTTCTCATACAGGGACATATGGGCCAAGTTTGGGAGGTTGAGGAAGATCCTCTGTGGGAGGGACGTCAACCGGTTGCTAGAGAGGTAGAGCTTCTGGAGTTTGGGTAGATGGGCGAACAGGTCGGCAGGGAGGTGAGTGATCTGGTTGTCCTGCAGAGAGAGCTCCTCCAGATTCACCAGGCCGTCCAGCGTTCCGGCCGGGATATCGCTGATACGGTTACGATCCAGACGTAAGGATTTGAGCTGCCCCAGGCCTCGGAAAGAGTCCCTGGAGAGGTGGCTAATGTTGTTCCTGGCCAGGGTGAGGATCTCCAGCTCTGTGACAGAGTGGAAGGCTTCCATTGGAACAGAGGTGATAAGGTTCCTGCTGAGATCCAGGGTCTTGAGAGAGCGGAGGGAGGAGAGCCAGGCAGCACGAAGCACCAGGAGCTTGTTGCTGCTCAGAGTCAGAGACTCCAGCTTCAGAAGGTTCTGGAACAGGGCTTCAGGTAGGTCGGGTAGCTCGGTACCTGTGAAGCCCAGGGCGCCCAGGTTACGGGTGAGGTCAAACGTGCTAGGTAGAACCTCCCTGATTGTAGTATCTTTGACCACGAAGATGCCTAGGGCCTCAGCAAAGTTGGAAAAATCCTCAGGTTTGAGAGTGATTATGTTGGTGTCTGAGATGTACAAGGTGGTGGTGGAGGCAGGCACAGAGGAGGGGAACTCTGAGATGGTCCTGCCATTGCACAGGATCTTGTTGTCCCTGCACATACATGCATCTGGGCACGCTCCAAGAACAGCACTGATGGCACAGAGGAGGAGGAATGTGTGGAGGGTGAATGGCAGGTCCATTGATCCCCTAGAAAAGAGAAAAATAATGTTCATCAGCAGGACTGGAATGTTCTACAGTGTAACGGTGAAAACATTTCCAGTTCACCATTAATTGCTCCGATTTTCCCCCCCATTTCCTGTACTGAAGCATCAGCACTTTGTGTCTTTCATAGATAAAAAGAACCAGCAAATTGGTGGGTATTCACAGATGAGTTTTACAGACGAACAACAATCTATGTCAAAGATACAGTACAGCAAATATTTTCTCTGAAAGAAGAAAATGTTCAATATTTGGGTTAGGGTTCCTGAACCAAGACAGTTTCAGTAGTGAAAGGGGGAAGTTTCAACCCTTTACAAACGCTGATCATTGGCACACAGTAAAACCACAAATTCACTTCACTCCACATGGTTATAGAGTAGATGAACAGAGTTTTTCCTGATCAATAAATAAAAACTAACAGCTAAAAAGGTCATATCCTCTCAGGCAGATGGTAACTGTCACAAAGTCACAGCCTTAAAAGTCACAGCCTTAAAAATAAGTAATTTACTGTGAAAACAATATATAAACTCTGGTTCTGTTTTCACAATTAACAAGCACTTAACAATCCAATACAGCTTTTGATGAACATTATTGACTACAGAAACATGCTGTATTGCTGAGCTTACCTTGTGCAGACCTTGTATAGCAGTTGAGTGAACTACAGTGTGGGGACGACTGTGGGGATAGCCCCACCCATTTGTGCTGGGCTGGATTTGTTTTTGTGAGAGTGCGTGCTTGGAACTCTGTATGAGTGTGTGTGTGTGTGTGTGTGTGTGTGTGTGTGTCCACATGTAGGGGGGAGGGGAGGAAGTATATGCGACTCTGGGGACTCTGTTGTTGTTAAGCATGACTTTATGAGCAAATATGCTGAAAGTGAGCTTTCTGGGTTGGCCCGCACTCACTGTTCCACTTCAGTGCATGTGTGTGTGTGTGTGTGTGTGTGTGCGTGTGTGTGTGTGTGTGTGTGTGTGTGTGTGTGTGTGTGTGTGTGTGTGTGTGTGTGTGTGTGTGTGTGTGTGTGTGTGTGTGTGCTGGGCGGTGGAGGGTCTCTCATGCAGTCAGTAGGGATCACATCGGCCAGATTTCAACAACAACAGCAACTTATCATGGAGAGGCAGAGAGACATGTATAAAAGTACTGTGAGTTTAAACCAGTTTTTCTCTCTCAGTTTAAGTGAATTTTCTGCCATTAAAGCATTTAGCTCAGTGCTACTAAAAGTGGAAACCGTGTGTTGTTGTTTACGACACCTAGTGAACTTGAAGGTTGTATGTTGGTGTCTTGTGTCTTATTAACATTCCTATGTTGCTGTAAAACTAAATCCCTCTGTTTTACAATGCAGGGGCACTGATGGGCCCCTACCTCGCCAGAAATCTGATCTAGCAAGGGCGGAGTTAACGTATACTTCAACCTAGGGGGATCCCAGCAGCCTGGTCAGGATACAAATGTAACTGATGACCACAAAAGGACAGTTGGTGTGATGCAAAGGTCATGCATGATGCAAAAATGACTGTTTGGGTTGGACCATACTGTATGAGGAACAAGAGCTGGTGTTGAGCAAGTGTTGCAAAAGCCCTGCATGTACAATTATTGGTGTGGATCCACCCTAACTTGGTGTAAAGGTTTGGTCAGATTGACCTAATACATGCCAGGGCTACCCTAGAGAGGGTTTCTTGTGCACAGATGATTTATTCGCAAACAGACCAGTTTACAATGATGTTCCATTTCCTGAAAGTTTTCAGATTAATCCAACTTTGACCCAAGGTACTGGGGCCGGATTCACCAAAGTGTTCTTAAGATAATTCTTAAGACAATTCTTAAGAAAAAAGATAAGATGTTCCTAAGAATGTTCTTAAACGCTATTCACCATGTTTTTCTTAAGAATTGTCCTATGTCTTAAGAACTTCTTAGTTTTCTCACTTAAGAAGTTCTTAGATTTTGAACTGTGATTTTTACACCTGTGTGTCTCTCTCTCTCTCGCGTGACTCGCGTGACTATGTGTCGCGGTTATAACGGTGAACTAAAAATGGAAGACAGCAGTGCAGCTAAGAGGTCCAAGAATTTCACAAGGCAGGAGTTGGAGGTTTTAGTAGAGGAGGTCGTTTTAAAAAAAAGATTATTATTGGGAAAATTAGACAACGTATCAGTGACGACGGACAATAAAAAGAGGGGGGTGGGAAAGGGTTGCCAGGACGGTCTCCGCAGTGGGAGTGCTAGCCAGGGATGGCATCTCCATTAAAAAAAAGTGGGCGGACATGTCCATCGTAAAAAAAAAAAAGGCAGCTGAGAGGGCAAGGGAGGTAAAGAAGACGGGAGGAGGAAAGTCATCGGTCCATTTAGACCAATTGGAGAAGAAAATCTTGGGGGCGATTGGGGAGACTCTCGTCGAAGGAGTGGACGGAGGAGTCGACACCGGAGAGATGCTAACTGGAGGTAAGCTAGCAGCTACACAAGCGACTATCACCAGCTACACAATAAAAGTGTGAAAATAAATGGTTTGGAAAAATGACAATGTTTTGCGCAAACTCTGTGAAACACAACTTGTTTACAGACATTCAACTAGTTCAATGTTAAATCATATAAAACTGAATTCGCAAGATTCATATGATTTAACATTGAATGTTAAATCCGCAAGTATCGGTCTTTGAGAAAGCCCCACTGCAACAGCATCGACGTTCTCCCAGCTGCTAGTGCACGTAAATGCGACTCTGCTCTCATTCGATGGAGGCCTCCATAAATGGGTAGACGCTACACCCTTGTGGGTGAAAATGGTAGTGACAGCCCAGCAGAGAGACACTCTGCTGGGCATGGACACTTAGTCAAAGGCCTCACTACATGTGGAAGAATAGAACCTAATCGTCTGTTTAGCCTTTGCTTTATTTGCTTAAATTGGAGCATAATTAATGTCACAGTCCAATCATACTTTGTCTTACTTTGATAATCCCAATAAACCGCCATGCCATTCAATAAACCCAGACAAGCCAAACCATTTTTAAAATCTCAGAACTTTGATCTAATACTGTCTGTAGCCTACAGAGCATGCCTTCATCTTGCAAGTGTAAGTTCTTTTAGCCGACTACATAACTAACAGCGCATATTTGTTTCTGTTGCTTTTCTTTAAATACTTTGGATGTCCTGGCTATAGGACTATCTGCAGAACCCCAAACACCCACCCTTGGAATTCCACCAAATGTAAGTATAATAAGTTTATCAGACACCTAACTACTCTACCTAACCATACATGTTGATACTGTTTAATTTACAATCCCTCCACTCTCACTTCTTACCATCTCCCAGCTCCTCTCCGTAAACTTCCCACCATCATCAGACACACACACACACACACACACACACACACACACACACAGGACATGATATCCGTCCAACAGGAGCTTCTCCAAGAAGTGAAACTGCTGAGGGGCGTGCAAGAGCAGCTTCTTCTGGTGGAGAAGGAGAAGCTGCTCATCATGGCAGAGCAGCTGGAACTTGCCAGAGCAAAATTTGAATTTAAAAATAATTTTTAATTATAATAAAATATGAATTGCTTTCATGTGTTGTTTATTATGTTACATGAATCTCCTCCTTATGAGGTCTTGTCTCACTTGTATGCCAGAATTACATGGGGCGGGGACTGGGCCTGGGATATCTCCCTCAGGGTCAGGGTAATCTGGGATGTGAGGAAGTGGCAAGTGGTACATGATGCAGATGTTGTGGAGGATGAATGCACAGGTGATGATTTTGAATGAATGATGAATGAATGAATGGTCTTTATTGTCATTGCTATAGTACAGGTACCAAACAACGACATTTGGGAGGGGTGGCTCCCCTGGTGCTAGGAAAGAAAAAAAAACTAAAAAAACAAGAAGGGAAAGGAGCTGGTTTACATAAATAAAGGCTATGTACAGTATCCACTATACTATACTGTACAGATAAAACACTGCTGTACTCTATGCTATGCTATACCTATTCTAACATTTCCTATTTCTCTGCAACCTTATGTACCCTAGGGTTGTCATATTGCACATAGTGTTATTGCACATTCATTCAAGTGTCGCAGTTTGCAGGCTTGAAATGTACACATTTGTGCCTCAGCACTACACCTGATTTTTCAATCCAGCAGCCCTTTCAGGAGTGTATTGGAGCACTCCACCAGAACGGTCAATGCATCTGAATCGGGATTTTACTACCCCGATGCACCTCTCCACACCCCGGGTTTTGCGTTGCGCACGGCTGTAGCGCTCGTCTGGCTCTGTTGCTGGGTGGAGGATTGGGGTCATCAGCCATGGCCTTAGGGCGTAGCCACTGTCACCTATCAGTAGTATAGGAACGTAGTTAGGATAATACAGTGTATGTCTTTGTGTAACCTAAAGTACAATTCATGACTAGTTACTCACCTAACAACCATCCATCAGGCATTTCTCCCTCATTGAATTTTATCCCTGTGCCTGAATTGTTCAGTATGAAGGAGTCGTGGGTGCTACCTGGCCACTTTGCAACAAGGTCTGTAACCCGGAGCGTTGCATCACAGATGACCTGCGTATTGATGGAGTGAAAGCTTTTCCGGTTCACAAAGCCGTCCTCCTCATCACTTGGTGCCTTTGGAATAAAGATTAATAAAATGAAACACTATTTAAGTTAACACTTTAAACACCACGTAAAATGTGTTTTGATTCAAGCTGATACTTTTATAAACAACATAAAAAAACATGATAGATTTGCAAAAAGGAATAGGATTTTGTACATGATCTTACTTTGATTGCAATATGTGTCCCATCAACTGCCCCCAACACATTAGGAAATCCTGCTATTTCAAAGAATTGCTGCTTTGTTCTAATGCATTCTGCATTTGTTGCTGGAAACTTAATGAACTGCCTTGCTCTTCTACAGAGTGCATTTGATACATCTCTGACCACTCGGCTAATAGAGGACTGGCTCACACTCAGTGTGCCCCCCACCACCATTTGAAAAGACCCTGAGGCATAGAATCTCAGGGCAGCCATAACCTGCAACACCACTGGAAGAGGTGTCGATCGCCTTGTTTCCCTTTTCAGATCATCTGACAAATGATCAGCCAGAAAAACAATTGCGGGCCTAGGAAGCCTATATTGTCTAATTAAGACATGATCAGGTCGTGTAAGAGGATCCATTCTGTCTCTCAGAGGCCTTGGTGGATTTTCCTCCCTAGCTGCTACCCAAAGAACTTCCATCTAAAATGTGAATATAAAATAAATAATAGTAAGGACATTGTTTCAGTTACTTGGCCTACTTAAATAACATGTTCATAATGATTAATTAAGTAGTATACATCAAATACAACAACTGCCTCCTTGATTTACTTTCTGAGTACATTGTGGTGTAATCTAGGAATAGGCCTACATGTGACACAGGCTGAAAGGCCCATTTCAGTATCTCAAACATACAAACATGTGATAGGCTACATTCACACAAAAGTACTCTGACCAACTTGAATTAACAATATGTGTTAACACATTGTCTAGGGCTAAACTAAATATTAATAAAATCAAATAAATGCAATACAAAATTGTTCAAGTAAGACTTACCTTTCACTTTAGCTGCTTTAAGACAGTTGAGAGCTTCTCTTAAAGTTGAGAAGAAATTTGAGAAGAAATCTAAGAACTTTGTTTTCGAGAATCTCATTTGTTCTTAAGTTGTTCTTAAGTTCTATCTTAGGAAAAATCTTAAGAAGAAAGTTAAGAAAAAACTAAAGAAAAGATAAGAATTTCTTCATGAATACCAAATCTTCTTACATTTTGTCTAACACATTTTTTCTTAAGAACGCTTTGTGAATCCGGGCCCAGATATATAAACGGGTTATTTTGATAAACTGGCCACATTTTGGGAATATACATGGTTACTTTCTCGCTTGAAAACATTCATAAAATGACATTAAATTACAGCTTTTAGCCTAATGGAGGATTTAAAATCCCTGCTGCTGGCCAGTGCGAAATGCATTCTGGGATACTGAGATACTGCAGTGTGAACGGTCGGCTGGTATTGAATGAATGAATGAATGAATGAATGAATGAATGGTCTTTATTGTCATTAATACAGTACAGGTACCATACAACGAAATTTAGGAGGGGGGGCTCCCCTGGTGCTAGGAAAAAAATACTAAAAACAAGAAGGGAAAAGAGCTGGTTTACATAAATAAAGGCTATATACACTATCCACTATACTATACTACTATACTATACAAATAAAACACTGTGCTGTACTCTATGCTATGCTATAAATATCCTAACCTTTCCTATCTCTGAACCTTATGTACACGAGGGTTGTCATATTGCACATAGTATTATTGCACATTCATTTAAAGTGTCGCAGTTTGCAGGTTTGAAATGTTCACATTTGTATTTCAGTATTGCACGTATGATTACAATCTAGTAGCTGCCATCAAATTGTCTAGATTGTCCAGGGCCTAGAACCTAGGTATTTGCTGTGTTCAGGGCCTGAATGGCCCTGGGTAGAAGCTGAGCTTCAGTCTATTTGTCCTTGCGGACATGGTCCTGAACCGCCTGCCTGAGGGCAGCCGAACAAAGTGTTCGTTCCCAGGGTGGGATGGGTCTCTGGAGATCTTGGAGGCCTTCCTGAGGCAGCGTGTGTTGTACAGCTCTTCCAGAGAGGGGAGGGGGGCGCCGATGATCTTCTGGGCCGATCTCACGACTCTCTGTAGCGCTTTCCTCTCTGCGGCAAAAGTATTATGAATTTAGTAGGCAGTATGCAGTATATACTCATTGAGTATGCAGTATGCAGTATGCTAGTATGCCATTTTGAACACAGCCACAGATACAGCTAGATTCCAGAAGGTGGTGCTAGAGATTCACAAGAAAGGGGTTCGGGAGGAAATTAAAAGTGTGTATGTGGTTACATAATCTGAAAAAAGATTTGTTGAAAGTCAGAAAGCTGGGTCTCCGTCAGAGGTCATGGGTCTTCCAGCAGGACAATGAACCAAAGCATACTTCAAAAAGCGAACAGAAATGGTTTAAGACAAAGCACTGGAGAGTTCTGAAGTGGCCAGCAATGAGTCCAGATCTAAATCCCATTGAACACCTTTGGAGTGATCTCAAAACAGCAGTTGAGAGAAGGCAGCCTTCAAATGGGAGCGACCTGGAGCAGCTGGCAAAAGAAGAGTGGTCCAAAATTCCAGTAGAGAGGTGTAAGAAACTCATTCATGGTTACAGGAAGCTATTTTCTGGTTAGGGTCTGGTTAGCGATTTTTCCAAAGGGTGTGCTACCAAATATTACGTTTTGTCCAGTCCATTCCATTCTGCGTTTTTGTGTTGTTCCAATGCAAACAAAAGAAATAAAAAAAAATCTGTCGCACTGTTCTGTGGGGGTGCCAATATTTTGGGCCATAATTGTAGTATACACTAGTCAACCTGTCTAAGCAAATCAGTTCACTGAGCAGATTTAACGATAAAGCTAAAATACTGAACAGTCACTACAGCGACAGACAGACCTCTCAATCACACCAGTTAGAGACCAGTGAACACAAAGGTATTAAGTGGAGACCCAGAGAAAGGGCTCTGTGCTGGGGTTGACCCAGGTCAGTGCCCGGGCATGGCCCTGGAGGGTGGGCGCCTGTTAGCCAACCGCTAAACGCCTCAATTAGGCCCTTTATGAGTAGGTAGCTGTAGCAGTGGCACAGGTGCAGAACAGGAAGCTAGGCTCATTAACCAAGGAAGACAGGAGCCAGCAGTGGGGCCGCTGTTGTCACATGTTATTGGAAGGCTGAATGACGCCATTGTCCTTCCTCACAGAGAGGGTGGGAGGGAGGGAGAAAGTGGAAGGGAGAGTTGACCAGTCCTGACCTCTTTGCAGGGGTAGACATGCTACTCTCTTGAACTCTTCAGAGCTCTTCAAAGTGGCCGCTGTCAGCTGTGTGGCCAGTGACAGGGCCCAGGTCACGTGACCAAAGGGAGGAATGGAAGAAGGGGGGATTCCTCTATATTTACACTCGGCTGGAGGCTGGCTTTTCAAAACCCATTATGGGATGGATTTTGACTTCTTCCACTTCTTAAAAAAACGAAATAAATCCGGACCGTGGGTGTAATTGATTAGCCTAGTTATGTACATGTTTTGCTTCCTTAAGCCTGGTACACACATAAAGATTTTCTAAACCGTAACAGATGTTTTAATCTGAGACAGACCCCACATAAAAAATCATGGATTGAACAGTTTTGATCGTATTGTGTGTGGTGTGCACCGATATTCCCAATACAACACACCACATACATAAAGATCTGTCCTACGACAGTCTCGTCCCCCAAGCCAGAAATCTTGCGTGACCTGTACGAGGCAGCCATGTGCGACAGGGCAAATAAAGTGTCGAAGAACGAAAAGACGAAGACGCAGTCAGCTCGCTTATTGATTGGCTTACATTCCATTCCATGTCACAATCGGTAGTTGTCAGTTTCGCCCACACACAAGAGGACTTTTAATCTGCTCGGAATCTACTCGGAAAATGGTTGGGGCCGACGATCGTAAATATTAAACATGTTCAATATTTACGATCGTCGGCCCAGACCATTTTCCGAGCAAATTGTCGGGAGAAATTGATTCTTAACACACCTCACACCACAGGATAATCTTGTAGGATAATCTTTAGAGCCATCCGATAATCAGGCGTTTGCTGTCCTTGGTCGGAAGGGGGGAAATCGGGCCAAAATTTGTCAGATTATCTTTATGTGTGTACCAGGCTTTAGACACAGTCCAATTTTGGGCCTAATCGGGTATGTTCAAAACATGCAGCCACTCCAATCCAACTAATCTTATGGCAGAATCCCTCTCTGAAGACTTTGTCGTCATTATCATTTTGTTGCGTTGTCGCTTTGTCATGATAACAAAACTCTAAAGTGGACAATGTATAGAAAATAGAAGTCTTCTGCCATAATATGACTTGGTTTAGAGTGTCTGCAAGGTGTTTAGGGTGTATTTCCAGAAGTATTAGAGCCCTATGGGGCACAAAATCTGACTATTAAGAAAAATATGCAGCTAAAAACTGTCAGGGCCAAACCAGGAACAGTTTTAAAAAGATGGGACATCCCACATGAAGAAGAATACTGAATGCATTGTGTGATAGTAATGGGTTGAGTTTATGTTTAATTTAGGCTGATAGACTCATAATTCGATTCATAAATGCTTACAGTGGCCTAATCAGTTTGGATTGAATACAACTGGTCAAATCATCCCTCACTTCTGCCCACAAGATGGCGCTGCCCTCCTGTCAGAACCAAAATGAAAAGGTTTACCGAAATCTTTGCCTGGTGCTCAAATCATCCCACCTAAAGCAACCACTATTACACATATGCTTTAAGTAACAGCACCACTATATGCAGTAGACACTACAGTAGGTGAAAAATGCAATTTTCTCAGCATCATCCGCATTTTCCACACAAAAGTCCTACGCTGTTTCCACATGCTTTGGAATTTGGAAATGATGAGCATGGAGCAAAAAGTTAATGTACCATCATTCTGTGAGCAAATTACTTTCTACTTCTAATGGGCCACAAGATGATATTTCACAGATCAAGAATGTCATGGGTGTGTACAGTATGGTTACCACGCTTCCATCTGAAAGGGTTTAGAATGAGGGGATGGCTTTAGTTAGTACATTTGTGCAATGATCCTCCTCAATGAAGAAAACCACACAGACGTCAGTGTGATCTCCATAGAGACACAGCCCAGTTTAACAGTCCATCTACTTCCCCCCTCGCACGTCAACACTCCAACCCATCACATGCCTGGGATGTTTGGTTGGGAAACTTCATGCAGATGATGACTTAGGCTAGCCAGTCTGATGGGCAAGGTGGATTTGCACATGTCATGGTGTGGTGGAATCAGGTTGCACATAATAACACAGAGTACAGCAGATTCCCTCATGCACATTCATGCATGCATGTACACACACACACACACACACACACACACACACACACACACACACACACACACTTTAGGGTTCAGAAGTTTACAAAGGCAAACAAATAGTCCACAGTAAGCAACCTTTCCACCCCAGCGGCCCTGGAGCCTGCAGCATGGAGAAGGGGTGGGGGGGGTGTGGAGGGTGGATGGGGGAGTCACTCAGAGGGAGGGTGGACACAGATGGTAACACCTTGAATACGTCAGACTAAACCCACAGTGTGGGCCGGGTCAGGGGTCACAGGAGTCGACAAGCTCTGTAAATCTGAATGGAAGCCCAGTTGAGGCAGTGAGGTAATTGGACTATTTGCTCAAGAGAACAGACAATACTTGTCACTGGACTCCACATCCACAAGTAAACCCTGCCCAGTGGTAAAAACACAACACTGAACCGCGATGGTCTGTAGAGTTATTCTTGGCATGACTTTCAGTGAGCTGTACAGTAAGAGCTTCAGTGAGCATGTTAAGTAGTTCAGTAAAACTGAACAAAAAAATTGATTAATCTTAATCTACATTATAGTTTCCCTTTAAGATAAATAATTGAGATAACTGTAGATCTACAGGTGGTAGGACTAGCATTCATAGCAGTAGCACTTGTTGGCCATGTGTTTTGATTCTCTCCTGCGTGAACAATACAACAATACATGTTTATAGAAGAAACCCAGCTATTTAAGTTTCTGATATAAAGTAAAAATCTATATGACCATACTTTTGTCCGAATAAAAACTACGGGCATCTATGAGAAATCTCCATGACAATACATTGGGTACATCGTAGTCATGGCGATGGCCTTGTTTGGCAGTGTATGTGTATTTCATGTTCTCATCTCGACATTTAAAAGGATCAAAAGTTAGAAGGTCTTCAGTTGCACAGAGAAGCTGCAGTTTTATGATGCAAATCACAAACACAAAACAGGGGTTTGAGATGATTGAATGACCTCCTCTGAGCTGCAGAATGAAGCCTGCAGTATGGAGCCAGATCTGCACCAGGGCCAGCCTGACCAACACACACGAGAGCAGCACACCACACAGAAAGATTCCATACTGTATGTGACAGGGTCTGGTTAAAAAAGTCCTCAAGTAGGGCAATATACATTTTTCAGTTTTTCCAGATTATGAATGTGCAGATTGTAAGCACGAAAAGATTATAAAATAGTTGAAGAAGATATGCTTATTAACCCAACGGAGCGGAGAAACGCGCTCTGAATCAAAACACGCGCAAATCAGCTGCTAGTAGGCTAGCGCTAAAAAGGAACATCTAACATCTAACTGCATGTTTAGCACATCACAACATGCTGATAGAACATCAACATGCTATAAACACATAACCACAAATAATTAGATGATCACACAGTCCTTGCTTTTGAACAGGTCTTAAAACGTAAGTTTGTTTACAAGTCATGTATCACTTACCCCGTAGCTTACGGCAGACAATACAGTGAATCCAATTCACAAATTATTTTTAAAAAGTTAAATTATAAAGTATTTAGTCATCCTAAAACTGTTGTTTGTTATATCGAGTGGGCTCTTCAACACTTCAACTTTTGTAATATGCAAAAAAACGAAGTTTTTTGCTAATTTGCACGACTTGAGAATTGCCGACATGCGGCCCTTTTCACCAGACCATGTCACATATGATATTCTCACTGATACAGAGTTAGTAAAATAATATCAACATAATGCAATATGATGATAAGAATATCTTAACCAACCTTATGGTGAAAAAGATCAGTCAATCTGCCATGTATATTTGACTGGACAAACCGAGTGCTGTAGTAAAAGATTTACATTTTGATTAACCTCCAGTTGTACAGTATGACATACACTCACTGGCCACTTTATTAGGTACACCTTGCTAGTACCAGCATGGCCCCCCTCTTTTGCCTTCAGAACTGTCTTTGAATTCTTTGTGGCATAGATTCAACAAGGTGCTGGATTTTGGTCCATATTGACATTAAAGCATCACGCAGTTGCTGAAGATTTGTGCCAAGAAAATATCCCCCACACGATCAAACCTCCACCACCATCTTCACCCAGAGAACTGCCAATGGATATTTTCTCTTTTTCTACCCTTAAAGATGGTTTGTGTGGGAAAATCCCAGTAAATCAGCACTTTATGAAATACTCAAAACAGCCCGTCTGGCACCAACACCCATGCCACGTTCGAAGTCACTTAAATCACCTTTCTTTCCCATTCTGATGCTTGATTTGAACTTCAGCAAGATCATCTTGACCATGTCTACATGCCTAAAGACATTGAGTTGCTGCCACATGATTGGCTGATTAAATATTTGCGTTAACGTGCAGTTGAAAAGGTGTACCTAAATAAAGTGAGTGTATCTTCCCACCCAGACTTCTGAGACAGAGAAAGAGAGAGAGAGAGCAAGCATACGTGTCGGTAGGTCAGGACTGCTACTTAACAAATTACTATCACTAATTGCCATCTCCTGAGGAGAGGTTAAGGAGTGGGATCAGGGCCTCCCTGGGCGCCGCTGGCTGGCTCTCTGCCACCGTGTCATCCATCCTGGCCTCTAATCGAGTTATCATATCAACAAATCTCTCATCAGGGGCCCCGCGCCTGACACTCCCAGAAAGACACCCAGAGGGGGACGACAAATTTGGAGCAGCAGGACGTTGGAGAGTTGGAGCTGGCCTGCCAGGCGGGATGAAAGGTACCTGCAGCCCCCGGTCAAGCTCCCCTCTCCGCCCCGCTGGGAGAACACTCACACTGGGCATCAGGGCCCTGACTCTGCCCTGCTGCACTGGAGGATGGGCTAGCATTGCAGAAAGGGAATAGAAGGGGGACATTATGTAGCGCAACACACAATGGGGCAAGGGAACACAATGTGGTGCCCATGCAGTGTTTAGAAGGGAGCGGTAGGCACCCCCTGTGGCTGTGAGAGGCGAGCAGGGGTCAGAGTTTTAGGGGCTGCGTGGCCCCTGCCTGAGAGGAGGTTAATGTACTGTTAATCTGGGGTCAGGGACGCGCCTCGGACCCTCATACATCACCGCTGACAGCACGGCAACACTGATGACCATCCCAAATTCTCTGTCATAAACTTCTCCTCACTGATGCTGCTCAATAAGAGACAATCGATTCCTCTGACCAAGTCCCTTTGCATCAGTCTCCTTGTGGCAAAAACGAACACATGATAATAGCTGAATAGTCAATGATAATTTCTGGAATAGGCAGAGGTAGTAGTGGTAGTAGTGGTGTGTGTGTGTGTGTGTGTGTGTGTGTGTGTGTGTGTGTGTGTGTGTGTGTGTGTGTGTGTGTGTATGTGTGTGTGTGTGTGTGTGTGATTGTGTATGTGTGGGTGTGTGTATGTGTGTGTGTGTGTGTGTGTGTGTGTGTGTGTGTGTGTGTGTGTGTGCCGGGGTGTTGAGGGAATCATCTGAAAAAGGGGATATTGGATCAGTTGGACCATAGCACGTTTTAGCTAGCACTAAAGTCAGTTCCAGATTGTGTAAGTAACTGTATGTTCAGAACATTGTGTTATCTAACACTGAATAAAAAGGTTGTAAGTCAAATGTGTAGGCTACATAAATGGTGAAATGTTCCAGGAGCACTGACTTCATATTTCAAATCTCTGTACGGTCAAAGAAATACGCATGTTTGTGTTTCCCTTGCTGACTGTGCATGGAGGCATGAAACTGAACATTCCCTAGAGGCACAGGGGTGTCAAGATAAGGAGATGGAAGAGGGTTCTGGCTTAGTGCATATGTTTGACATGTCTTTCACCAACCCATCCTTTAGTCCTCCCCAAACCCATACATGCGCGCACACACGCACACACACACACACACACACACACACACACACACACACACACGCATACACACTCCCTGCCCCACACACCCATATCAACAATGCCGATAGTCAAGATGCCATCAGAGTTTAGTTTTCAACATGTGATAAGGTTTGTTTTTTATCATTCAAGGTGCTAATATATGCAGTACTGGGGCTTAGAGATGACAAGCTTCTGACCTTACCACTCGTTACTGCCTCTCACAGGCACATTAATTGAATTACCTATTCATCTAAAAATAGAGACTGCACGGAATTAGCCTCTCCGCTCTGCTAAACTCTTAATGTTAAGAGCCTCCTTTATGCAACGTTGACTGGTTTCTATTGTGACTCCCTCTCTCTCTCCCCCTGAGAGTGGAGTGGTGGAGTGCTGTGTGGGGCAGGGGCAGGGGCAGGGTCTGAGGGCAGGTATGGAGCAACTCAGAGGGGGAGCTGACCTCTGCCCTCACTCTGGAGAGGGACTCAGGACCCTCCGAGCCTCAGACAATACTAGCAGGACGTAGCCCTCCACGACTGCCTGCTGATCCCCACAATGAGGCCCTTTGGCTGGGGTTGCTGAGGGCAGAAAGACCCCCTGGAGATCCAGCCGCCATCCGGAAGGGTCTTTCAGCGAGTTCCCCCTCTCTAAGGACAGGGCCAAGCTTCCAGTCAGAGGGGGGGGGGGGGGGGGGAGTCGCCCTCCTGGTCCATAGAAACAGAGGGAAACTCAATAACGAAAGAAGATACAAGGGGAACAATGGTCTTTAGAGTACATCTTAACCCGCAACAAACAGTGTCAACATCTGTGGGGATACAGAGGCTGTGTCCTCGCTGAGAAAAAGGGCCTTTCCATCTGGGCGGCCCCACTGAAAAGGCTACAGTGTTTTTTTTTGTGTGTGTGTGTATGAGTGGGGATTTTGTCCAGTCTTTGCCCCCGTCTCTTTTCAGCGTCAGCTGAACCGCACCATGATGCTCATGGCCCGACTTTGTCTTGCCGGAGAGCCGGGGCGAAAGATGAAGTGAGGCTTCGAGAGCAGAGCTTTCTTCCCATGGCCCGGTTCTTTGGATGGGTGAAAAAGATTATTGTTGAACACATCAAGTAAAACGCATCAAAGTCCACAGGGAGTGTGGCAGGACAGAGAGTGTGAGGGATTCTGCTGGGGGGGGTTGAGCAGGGACACATGGTGTGTGGTGTGTGTGTGTGTGTGTGTGTGTGTGTGTGTGTGTGTGTGTGTGTGTGTGTGTGTGTGTGTGAGAGCATGCCTGTGTGTGGAGGGGAGGGATGGCCACACGCAAGCCCAGACGTGTAGGAGTGGAGTATGTTCTCAGGGGGTGTCTGGGGAGAGACTTTCTTTCTTTCCGTCTCCGTCTGTGCCTTTCAGTGCAGCATGTGGTCTCCCCTCAGCCTTTCTGACAAACTGTAGCTACATAAAGGACCTCTTCATCTCTCCCCACCTCAACGTGAAAGGGATCATTGACTATGCCGCCGAGCCTAACTCCCACTCACCCCAATTTATCAGTTACCGCCAATTGGGCCTAACTGAGAGCTTGTGGGGATCCAGGTGCTTATCATTAATTCCGCTTTGTTGTGGTGTGGGGAGGATCAGGGGAGGAAGCGCATGTCATGTCCCGACATGTCTATGGGGGTTTCACCAGGCGATGCCCCCACATGCTGACACAGGCCTGTGGTGAGGTGCACTTTTACACTAAACAACAACGTTGTATCTCAGGATGTTCTTCAGAGGGTGTCGTACCTTCGTAAAGGATGAGACAAAGTATCCCAATGTTGTAGGAGACCAGCATGGGTTGTTGTTCACTGGACTTGGGAGAAATACAGTAGGCCCTTTTGTCCCTAGGGCTGAGAGGAGGAGAGCAGACAGACAGACAGACAGATAGACAGACACACAGACACAGAGAGAGACAAGAGACAGAGACCGACACGTAGACACTGACAGTCACGGGGGGGGGGGGATAGGGTGGTTTGTTCCTGTTACCGGCGGATAAAGGAGAGGAACACTTCCAAAAATGAAAGGGTTGTAAAAGAAAACAAGAAACACCCCTTTTTGAGAAGTATTATTAGGATGTTCAGCGCCATCCCAGAGGTTGAATGCCCACGTGGCTTTAGCGTGCCAGTGAACCAGGCCGTAATGTTCATTACCGGACTCAGAGAGAGAGGACAAGGGGGACGACGACACCTTTGTTCACCCAGGAGAGCCCAGGCAGAATTAGACATGAATGACCTGCAGCTAATGTGGGGTGGGTGAGAGAGAGAGAGAGAGAGAGAGAGAGAGCAGAGAGAAAGAGGGGAGACAGGGGGTGCCCTCAAAATGATAATCTCTTGTATTCTTCCCCCCATGGTGCTACTCATTTCCACCCCTTCATTGGCTCCCTAAGCTACTTATCGCCAAATTACAATTATTGCAGGAGAATCGCCCATCCCCCCCGACCACCTCAGTCCCTCTCTGTAACCCCCAGCGTTGCGGGCCCACTTGAGGAAGGTCGCTGACGAAGTGCCTCTAACACGCATATAATCAATGTTTCATTGTGCATCAACAGCTTTTGTCATTTGAAGGAGTTACTCACTTTTTATGGCATTCTTTTATTGAATTCAATTGAACGGGAAGGTGTGTCCAAACTTTTGACTGGTACTGTATGTAACAAAGAAAGGAAACAAATCATTTTCTCTACACGACACAACCCCCCCCCCCCCCCCCCCCCTCCTCCTCCCCCACATTCAATTACACCCAAAGAATTCAGGGTGTGGACGAAAAACGCCACCACAGTGCGCTCGCTTTAACACCACACAATAAAAGCATGGTCAATGCCCATGCTAATGTAATGCCTTGGGTTTGTGGGTAAAAAAAAGTAAAATAAAAGGCCACTTGCAAAACACAAATGGTGGTCGTGACGGCTGTAAACAGAGGATTGTAAAAATGCTGTCTAGCGTTGGGGAGAAACTATAAATGCAGCAGTTGTTTCAGAGGCATTTTATATTGCCACAACAAACAGTAACAGAATGCCCGAGCCCGACAACAAACCAAACCATCTTCCTCCATTGCTTTCTTCTCCCCTCTGGACTTGCTTGGTGTTTTCACACGGGCTGCAAATAGACACTGCTTAAACCTCCTCTAGGAACCGCAAACCCCCTCTGAGGGTTGGTCTTAATGAAGCAGGCTCTCTGTGTGTGTGTGTGTGTGTGTGTGTGTGTGTGTGTGTGTGTGTGTGTGTGTGTCTGTGTGTGTGTGTGTGTATCAGGATGCACTGACTGACTGTAGGCCACACCTGGCCCAGCTGTTAACACTAAAGCACCGGCACTGTCAGGGTCTAATAAAGCAGCTCGCTGGCAGCCACGTTTCTTCCTCTCCTTAAATCTCAAACGAAGCCTCTAACATCACTTTACAGCATCCCCATTAATTGGCCTCTTACCTCAGACGGGTTTAAAGCAGAGGTACACACACACACACACACACACACACACACACACACACACACACACACACCCTCAGGTGAGGTGAAAACACAGATAAAAACACAGATCTTTTTTCTCACACTCGACTCACAGCAAGTGCAGGAGGTGTGTGAGGGTTTGAGGAAGTGCAGAGCATGCTTATCTGGCTCAGGATCAGCTTCAGACAGATTTGCTCATTGTCAGCATTGTGCGGGTGAGAGGGCCTTTGTGCTCGCTCTCACTGGTTCCCACTGTACAGCAGACTGAGCTGGAGGAGTGCCTGCCTGAGAACCTGCCTGAACAACCGCTGTGTGTGTGTGTGTGTGTGTGTGTGTGTGTGTGTGTGTGTGTGTCTGCTCCATCCACAAGCACGTCATGTCAACATGAGGAAGATGGACTGCGTCTGAGCATGGGGCCCACTGAGCAAGTGAGTGAGAGGATGAGTGAGTGAGTGAGTGTGAGTGTGTGTGTGTGTGTGTGTGTGTGTGTGTGTGTGTGTGTGTGTTGGGACGGTATGTCTGAGAATAGTGCTCCAGTGTGTTATGTTTGTGTATTTGTGTGTATGTTTGTGTTGTCCAGAGAGACCCAGCAGGTGGTGGGGTTTCTATGGTACCCTGGTTAGGAGCAGAGTTAACAGCTCATTAACACCAATTAATGATGGGCTGTTTCTCTCCATCCCTTGTGGAGCTACGCACTAAGAGAGCAGAGCGACCCTTCTGGACACCATGTAAATCACCAGTCTTACAGGCCAATTCAGAGGGGGGGTGTACCTGCGTGTGTGTGTGTGTGTGTGTGTGTGTGTGTGTGCGCGCGCGCGTGTGTGTGTGTGTGTGTGCGTGTGTGTGTGCGTGTGTGTGCGTGTGTGTGTGCGTGTGTGTGTGTGTGTGTGTGTGTGCGTGCGTGCATGTTTGTTTGTCAGAGGGCGTGGTGTGGAAACTTAGGTCCAGCCAACCAACCTGACCCCCACATGAAATCCTACCTGTGTGTGGAGTGTCTGTTGAATGACAGCCCAACTGCACAGCTGCCTCAGAGGAGTGTGTGGTGGCGGAGGGAAGGAAGGGAAGCCATGAGAAGCGATGACGGGGTAGTGGGGTTTGCGTTTTGGCGGCTTGGGTCTTCTTCCCACCTCTGATTTGTTGCCCTTTTCACCACCTCCACGGTGCTGACACAAGCCACAGCCAAGCCTGGGGAGAGGGAGAAGGAGAGAGAAAGGGGGAGAGAAGAAGGAGTAAGAGGAGGCGGAAAACAGGGAGGAGAAGTAGGTTATCTGCTTGAAGAGTAACACACTACAAGGCTAAGGCCCCTTCCCTTTCTGGCCTGACTTAAAACGTCTTTTTTCTCAGTGTTGTTCGACGTGTTCACAGGCCTTGCCATGACCTAAACATCACTGACAGGCTGTCAGTAAATGAGGGGTCAAAGGTCAGACCAGCCTTGTCCCCTGGGAGAGCAGGGCCTTGTGGGACGGGTTTCTTACCCACAATGCAAGGGTGGCTTTGTAGTGCTGTCATCAAAGACCAAATTTGAGGGCATCTCTCAGTCAACGACAATGGCCGACTATCCTGGCTTTCGTCTGTCCGTGCTTCAAAAGCTGGCCATTGAAGAGAGAGAGAGAGAGAGAGAGAGAGAGAGAGAGAGAGAGAGAGAGAGAGAGAGAGAGAGAGAGAGAGAAAGGGAAGAAATCCTCTTATTATCAAGCAAATAAATAAAGAGGCATATGGACCAGCCACACACAATCCCTCCAGAGGCAGCTTTTATTGGGCTTTGGGCACCATTTCAGTGCGTAACGTATTTCTACTTTAGCACAGAGGCTGATGAAGTGAGGGATCATTATATCCCAGCCTTTCTATTGAAGGTTTCATTTCTCTGACCCCCAAAACTGTGTGAAAAGAAAAGCTATAAAACCTATTTTCCATTCTGTCTCTCTAAAGTGCTGCCCACTGGTGCAGTGACAGAAGAAAGAAAGAAAGAAAGAAAGAAGAAAAAAAACATGATTGGCTGATTCTGCTCACATCAATCATGCATCAATGCAAATAAGGCAATTTGGTCGCTCAATACTGTCAGATCTCCGAAACAACACGAAACAACGACAACATTCGGTCTGTTTAAGGTCTGATGAGCGTGTTCTCCTCTGTATATCTCTTTCCCCCCCTTAATTACAATAAGTTGGTGCCATAATAGGATTGTCAACCACCAAGGACTGACAGCTTAAAAGAAATGCTTTCCAGTGGAAATGTGCCTTTGAGGGCCGATTTTCCAGAGCTTTTTTGCTTCACTTTAAAGCTCCATCCAATTCAGCAGTCCTTTCAGTGTAACTGGGATACAAATCCATGCCATTGCTGCTATCAGAGGCCCAGAATGGGCATAAAAAAGCTGCGTTACATCTTGCTTTTTTTTTTAAGGGCTCTCTATGGCTTCTTCAGAAGCGGGGCCCTCAATTGCTAAAAGCGCATCCCACTTTAGTCTGCCAAGTGTCTCTGTTACTGGGATTCGTCATAGAGGAGTCAGAGAATCGCAGGCGAGACAATGCCAGCGGCCACCATTTAATTTCCTCCCAGCCATCCCAGCCTCTCTATCTTATCTCCGAAACACCATTGTCATACCGCCTCCTGCCAAAGAAACTACCTCGGGCCAGCCCTAAAATACCCCCCTTACCCCCCCCCACACACCCCCAGCCCCCACGCACAAAAAAAAAAAAAATCTGACTATTCGCTGGGGTGATTTCTGAGTTAGCCTACAAGTTTGCACGGTTCTGTTTCTCCCTCCAGCTCTCTCTCTCTCTCTCTCTCTCTCTCTCTCTCTCTCTCTCTCTCTCTCTCTCTCTCTCTCTCTCTCTCTCTCTCTCTCTCTCTCTCTCTCTCTCTCTCTCTCTCTCTCTCTCTCTCTCTTCCAGTAGAAGGTTCAACAGATCCACCAGGAGTGGTTCTGTTTTAACCACGGTGTCTTTACCGCAGTGGCAACGGATGCTAGCGATAACCATCCCCAGCCAAGGGCTACTACTGTGCCTTGGCTCCCTTTTGTGGGTGATTTCAAGGTACACTCACGCCATCCCGCGCTATCCGCCCTCCTGGAGGCTCCACAAAAGGGACACATTTGCAACCTTCCCCATGCGATTTCCTTCTCCTTTTGTTAAAAAGGGGAAAATCACATTCCGATGGCGCCTTAAGAAACCCAGCGGATAATTTTCAATGGCTCCAGAATACTGTACAGTAGATTGGGTGGAAGCAGAGGCAGATGTGGGGGGAGAGAGAGAGAGAGAGAGAGAGAGAGAGAGAGAGAGAGAGAGAGAGAGAGAGAGAGAGAGAGAGAGAGAGAGAGAGAGAGAGAGAGAGAGGGTGTAATGGGGTACACTACTGATGCTCTCTGGCCTCCATCAGTGTTTGCTCAAAGACCACCACACAATTAGCATTAGCGTGAGTAGAAAATGCTAAAGGAACATGGAACTCTTTAAAGTGTGATTGTTAGCTAGTTCGTAAGCAGCTAGACATCATAAACCATCATTTGTACAGTAGACACACGCTGGTCATACTGTAAGTCTGAGAACATGATCTCAGGATCTAAAACCAGAACAAAAACAATGCAATCAAATAGCACATGTTTCATATTACGACTGCACCATGTTAGTGCATTCAGACTGCACACAAGGGGGAAGGGGGAGAAGGGTCCCGGCACCTCATTCACCTCTCCACACCCCTCTGCACCCCTCTGCACCCCTCCGCATCCCTCTTCTCACCCCCACCCCACCACCAGCCTCCGTTTCTGATAAGCAGGGAGGGCCGGTGGCTGGCCGCTCCCCCTGACAGCTCAGACCTGAGATTGAGAAGGGAAACTCGTAAAAGATAATCACATTTTACGAGGCGCTCTTAAGAGGTCTGCTGAGGGGAGGCTATTTGCAAGCTGTTTCGCTTTAGACTAATGGGGAGCAGGACTGGAGACCTGAGGTCCACACTGACTCCACCCCTCCAGCCTCCACCACTCCAGCCTCCACCCTTCCCTCCAGCCTCCAGCCTCCAGCCTCCAGCCCTTCACCTCTTCATCCCTCCAGTCTCCACCTCTCCACCAATCCCCATCTAGTCTGGTCACACACACCGGAGACCAGGACCATGTTATCCTTCATATGGTCCCTATGTGGCTCAGTTGGTAGAGCATGGTGCTAATAACGCGTAGGTTGTGGGTGTGATTCCTGCTGGGACCATACATATTGAAAAATGTTTGCACTCACTGCAATGTAAGTCGCTTTGGATGACAGCGCCAGCTAAATGGCATACGTCATATATAACAGGGTTTGTTTGTCATAGGTTGTGTCCCAATGATCACCAGCCTGATTAGGGGATTTCACTGATACATTTTAAGGCTTGGCTAGGTCTGGCGCCGGACTATATTTCTGACCTTTTGATCCCCCATGAGCCTTAGCGCAGCCTGAGATCCTCAAGCAGGCCCTCTGGAGCCTAGACTCAGACTGAAGATACAAGGTGACTGTGGATTTGCTATTAGGGCCCCTAGACTCTGGAACGACCTGCCTGATGATATTAAGCTAGCAAGATCAGTATTTTCTTTGAAATCTGTTCTTAAAACTCATTTTTACAGACTAGAATGTAATTGATGTTGCCCATATTCTTTTTTCTAATGTGTTTAACTGTTTTTCTAAGTTTATCTTTGTTTTAGTTTTTTTGCTGATCTAATTCTTTCTAATGTGTTGTTTGTTCTATTTGATTAAAAAAACATTCTGTAACACTATATTAAAAAGGTGCTATATAAATCAAATTCATTATTATTATGGAACTGTCATTTAGTCAATATAGTGACGTGGATATCTTAAACGGGCAATCTGGGATTCTAATTGCAATGACATGGAGTAAAACAATGTTGTATTTGGGGTTCTGATGAGGTAAGACAGTTGAACTAAGGTCATCATCTAGCCATTCTTGAAGAATACAGTACGACTTCTAAATACCTCATAGGCTGGTCAACTGTCTTACCCTGTCAGAACCCAAAATATAATCTGGTTTTACTTCATTGTTTGGAAACAATGAAATTGAAAACAAACACTGTATAGCCTCAAAACATGTTTGAAATAATAATTTTGATCTCATGGATTGTAAGTCCTTGCCTCCATTGCTTCATCTATTCATTCATCGAGTGGTTACATTTCTCCCTCACTATCCCTCAGCTGTTCACCAAAAAAGTGGCAGGGTGATCACTGTGTTTTTGTTTGAATCCCAGATTCAAAGATGAACTTTAAAGTTTAGTTCAAAGAGATTGGTAATATATTGGAGTAGATGTTCCTGAACCAAATGCCAAGATCGGCTAAAGGGAGGGCAGCTTATCTTGTTGGACAAATTTCAAAGACTGAAATAACAATCCATTCAAGTAGACCAGCGAACAAACTATGGATCTTAAATGGATAAAGCCTCCCTTTGACCAAACTGCCTATTGGCATCATATACCTTGTGTCTTTCTGGGTGACGGCATTTGCATTTAAAATGCTATTCTATGCACGCCCAAATCAGAGACAGAAAGGTTGAAAGAAACAGGAGGGAGAAAATGAAAAGGAGAGACACTGAAAGAAGAGACAAGCTGACTGTGGCAGAGAGAGAGAGAGAGACAGGGGAGAGAGAGGAGAGGAAAAGGAGCAGTAAACAAAGAATACAGCCAAAAGAGAAAGAAAAAAAGAGTGCGAGAGAAAGCCGGGCGAGTGAGTAAGTGAGTTGGTGGTGGTGCTGAAGAGGAGCCAGGCCCTGCAGTCCTAACCTCAGCCACATCTCGATGTGCAGCCTCCCTCTCCCTCTCCCTCTCCCCATCCCTCTCCCTCTCCCTCTCCCTCTCCCTCTCCCCATCCCCAGCCCTGCCTCCAGCTGCAATAAATACATTTTCAATGACAGGAGTCCAGGAGAGGAGGAGGAGGTGGAGGAGTAGGAGGAGGAGAAGGAAAGGGGGGGCCCAAAGGGCCTTAGGAAGACCCCAGGATGACACCTTCAGCACAAGCCACAGACAGCCCACACAGGGGCCTCTCAGCAGTGTCCCTGACACACGCAGCAGACAGGCAGGCCTGCCATTGGTTGGCTCTCTCTCTCTTAGCCAGTCATCCGTTTAACAGGCCCACACCGTCCAGGAGTGGGACCAGCCAGGGCTTTGATGGAACACCTGCGGAGAAACATTATCTTTACTGGCCAAGCTGCAACCTGACCCTGGGAAAGAAGGGAGAGGAGAGAGGGGAGAGAGGGGTACCAGACCTGGTGTTGGGCAGGGGTGTACGCGTGTGTGGGAGTTGGGGGGTTTGTGGAAGGAGGCAGTCAGCCAGACATGCCACCCCCCCAGCGCCTTTGAAGATTATTATAGGTGGCGGTTAGTCAACGCCACCGCGGCGCACCGCAACGGACTCATTTAACGGTTAGGTCACCTGCCTTGGTTGTATCAATGATATCTGGGTGGACTAAACGACCGGAGGGAGGGAGGGAGGGAGGGAGGGAGGGAGGAAGGGAGGGAGGGAGAGATCCAACACCCCAGCCAGTTTGGTCCAGCTCTGAGAGCATAGCCTGTCTCTGGGGTATCTCTAACCCTTCTCTTCTCTCTGACTACATTTTGGAGACCTGAGCTAAATTGACTACATGCTCCCCTTTCAGACCCCATGACAGCTGCTTGATCAAAGTGACCGCAGTGAAATACCCCTGCATAAGCTTCTATATTCTTCTCAATATGTGTATACACGTTTCTCATGCCTAATCTGGCTATGCGTATTGAAGCCCAAACAATTTAGACTTTCTAAATAATTTGAAATGTCTCTTTTATACACTTTTATGACTATCATGATACAGAAAACCTAGAATAACCTATTGTGTTTAGTGAGACAGACATAGAGTAAGGGGAGGGGAGGGGAGAAATTTGCCTACAAATGCCGACAAATGAAAATTCTGCTGTAGGCTTTTGCCAGATAAGCAAAATAAGAACAACAACTAACGGCCTTGCTTATGGTTGATGACTCAGCAGAGATGTGACAGATACCTGTAACTGCTATGGCGGTTGATCCCTGGAGGGGTGGAAAAAAGACAGAGTATCTTGAATATTCTTCTTTTTTTTTTTTAAAGGTTAAATATTCTAGTTTAGCAGCCTTCACCATGTTTTGGAGCAGCCAGCTCCAAAGGTATCCACACGTAGAAGAAAACGACAGAGAAAAGACAAGGCCGTAACATCAGCATAGAAACATAAACAAAAAGTAACAAAGAACGATTAGTACAGATTAGTAAGAACCTAATAAGCGATAATAACCTAACGAACGACCAACGTACATTCCCACATTCCTCCGCATTCTAATGCGGAATGTGAAATATTTCCCGACATGACACAATACACCAGCCAGAGGGCATTATGACCACAAATCAGAGTTGCCACTGAGGGGTCAATGATGAATTTGTCAGAGAGCGGTCTGGTTGGGTGAACACAAAGAGACCGCAGCTCAGCTCCATAGACTTTCACTAGGGACCGCCTGGGGTCGCAGTCTCCCCTCTGAGCACCGTGACCACTGCGGTAATTGCTTAAATTGGTGGAAAAAGCGTTTGGCATTCCAGGAGTGGTGGAGGGCTGGGTCTGTGTGGGCAGAGCAGTGCGGTGGTGCGGCCGTGCTATATCGTGACGTTAGAATTATGAGGTTCTATCTCCATTTTTGGTCAGAATTTAGTTTTTTACATAATCTGATCCATTAGGTGTTTATTAATGCCTGTGTGGTGTTATTTTTAAAATGTTTACATTTTTTAGTTAGTCATTCATAAAATACAAAGGTTCCATCTCACAAAACATAATGGAATGTAAAAACGTTGATGCTCAATATCTCTGAACTTAAACCCTATCCCTAAACGGAGATAGAACCGTATAATTCTAAGCTCACGATATGCTGATCCCAGGGTAAACGTAGAGGGGTTTCACCACACAGGAATGTCACCCCCCAGACCCCCCCCCCCTCCTACTCTGACTGGGAGAGAAAGAGAGAGAGACGTGGTGGAGGTGGAGGTCAGGAGAGGTATGTGGTCAAGCATCCATGGTCCAGAAAAGGTCAATACAGTCCATTTATCATCAATAGTTTTAGGTTGAGTGGTTGTGCTGCTCAGAGATGCTCATGATTGTTCTAAGCTAAGGTATGGTTATTCACTTGGGTGGTTGTAGGGTCAGTAGCTGTGGTCAGTCATGGAGCTGGTTGCCACTGTAATAGGGTTATGTTCGGTTTCTTCAGTCAGGGGGAAACTGTCAGTCGCCTTGTCCATGGACCCCCGAAATCTTCTACAGTGTATCCTGGCTTCAGTGAAGGCTGGTGGAGGTAGAAATCGGACGATTGGCTCATTGTAATGCATGGGATGGAACGTGTTTGACGTGTTTGATACCATTTCTCATTCCATTCCATGCATTACAATGAGGCTGTCCTCCCATTTCTACCTCCACTACCTGGCTTATATGTCTGTCTTCTATATGGGTCATCAAACCTTTAATGAGAAGCTAAGGACACTTGTTGTAGAGCTGTGTGTAGAGCAGTGTTGTCTCACCGATGCCTTCTCCATCACCTGCCCTATCCATTCCATTTAGCTGACACTTTCATCGAAAGCAACGTACAGCACAGTGAGTGCATACTTTTTTATTACACATGGCCCAAGGAATTGAACCCACAACCTTAAGAGTTGCTAGCACCGTGCTCTATGAAGTCGGCCACACAGGACCAGCAGCACCAGTAGTGGCAACCAAGCAGCAGCCAAGCTCTCCGCCCAGCGGTCTCCCCGGGGACGGCTAGCTAGCGTCATCAGAGCTAACGAGGACCGCGGTGCTCCTGTTTCCACCGCGCCTGCCAGCGATCCCCCCACATCAGCCCCCCATTTCACGGCTGCCTGCCCGAGGTGTAGGACAGAGCGTGGGCCCCACAACTGTGCAGAGGCCACAACAGAGGAGTGTGTGTGAGTCTCTGTGTGTGTGTGTGTGTGTGTGTGTGTGTTTGTAAGGAGTGCATGTGCTGGAGGGTTACAGCCTATAGACTTATTGGACTGTGGTTATGGATGGGAGTAAAGGGTGGGGATAATAAGACTCATAGTGGAATTTTCCTGTCATGTCCATCTATCCAATCAGCAGCTCTAGGGCCCAGGGGGTTGTGGGGAAACAAGGGCCGGCTATGGGAGCTAATACAATTTGGGCCGTGTGGAGGAGAGAGCATGCAGGGCTATTTTGACAGACACCGGCCTCCTGCTCAGACTGAGGTCTGCAATTACACAGGACATAAACACGGTCTGCCCCGGGACGGCAGGCGGTGCTGTAAGTACAGGCCTCCGCTCTGAACGCCGGTGGGAACGGAAAAACGTTTTGGTTCCGATGGGCCACTTTGGTGAGGCCACAAGGCCAAGAGACTGTTCGTTGCGTTAGCCTAAAAAAGCCCGAAGTGTGCTTAATACAGAAGAGCTTAACACGTTTCATGGTGCTCTTTGCTGACAAAAGAGCAAACAAACAAACAGAGACATACACACATGCACAAACACACTTGCGCACGCAAGGAAAACGTACGCACGCACGCACGCACGCACGCATGCACACACACAAACACACACACACACACACACACACACACACACAGAAATACAGAAACTGTCCGAAACCACCACAGGAACTTACTGTACACTATAGGCATCGGCTTATTCCCCACATAATGAGTTAAAGCTAGCTCCAGCTGCCTGATGTGGGTAAGTGGGTAACCCCCTCCCCTCCACTTCTCTCTGGGGGGGTTGTATTGGACAAAGCACCAGGGTCCATGTTCTGCTTCTTGATCCCAGAAAAAAAGCCCAAAAGAACCACCACAGGGCTTAAAACAATTACCACTTTAAGAGCTTTAAATCAACCGCTTTCACGGAAACAATGTCACGACTGCCACTGTTATTTACTGTAATGAATTGGGGTCCATTATGAGAACACAACTCTTCAGGGACTCCTCATTGAAGCGTCTGAATGCCCCGCGGCTGAATGGATGTCAGGGAACATAAAGGTTTTTGAGCAACAGTGAGAGTGTATCCGTGTAGATAAAAGACTGGCGCAGAGATCATATTTACTCACCATTCAGCCTCATTATAAACCCCTCATCCACCACATCCTATTGGGATAAATAAGAGACAGGGGAAAAGAGAGGGGAAGGGAGGGGGTGGTGGTGGTAGTTTACCGTATTCTCCCCCCTCAGTCAATTCAGAGTGGGACCTGACACAAGCATGGGAAAGCAAATAGCCAGGATTAAGCTTCTTCAAAGGCCCCGGCCTGGTGAAAGAGGGAGCAAGGCAGGGTGGACAAAGGTGGAAGGCAAGCAGCACACACAAGACCCCTGGTCTGTTATGATAGTAAAGTGAGATACACACACACACACACACACATACACACAAACAGTCACGCACACACACACACACACACACACACACACACACACACACACACACATACACCACAGAGAAAGAGAGAGAAAAGGGAGAGAGGGGCTCTGAAATACAAGCCGTCTGGGACTGGGTTTGTTTGAGAGTTTTTGTGTTTGTCTCTGTTCTGGATAAAGATAAAGATAAAGCATCTCAGAGGAGGAGAGGTGTGTGGACTGAATAAAGCATCTGAGAGGAAGGAGGAAAGGAGAGGTGTGTGGACTATTGCGTGTTGAGACATCTCCACAGGATCCCGTTCAGCCATACACTGTACTGTACCCAGGAAGCCTAAACGTTCAGGTCCAGCCAAGTCCAACGTGGTGGACACAGTGCCAGTCTCCACCTCAAGTGTTAGCCTAGCATCCCTGTATGTTCTGACACTCTTGGAAGGCCATCAAGGTTCAATATGTAAAACATCTCAAACCAACATGTTTTGGAGGTAATTGGTATGTATGCCTTTTTAACTTTCAAATGAATGAATGATGATATAGCCATTTATTCTTGAAGAATATAACTTATAAAAGCCATGTAACCTTAGATCAACTTCTTATCCCATCAGAACCCCAAAAATAAGGTTGTTTTACTCCATTGTTTGAAACAATACACTGTATAACTTCAAAACATGGTTAAAACTATCATTTAGATCTCATGGAGGGTGGGTCCTTGTCAGGGTTACTAAAGCATGCACCTCCAGTTTGTACTGCAAGTCATGCACGTAGATAGGACATCAGTACACTTTTTCCATTGTCCACATGTGTGTTTACCAAATGGTCACTCCAACGATTCTGATTCTGATTCTGATTCTGATTCAATTGAATTGTCATTGGCATAGTACAAGACAAGTACAGAGACAATGAAATGCATTCGGCATTTAGCCAGATGTGTATAATAGTGCATACGCCAGTATAACAAGGAACAAGTGGGGGAATTTACCGACAATCGTGTTTCCCTTTTCTTTTCTTTTTTTTAAAGAGGCTACACAATATATCTTTACAACATGTTATATTTTCACAGGCCCCTACCCTACTCAGTACATTATGTCAAACTAAAACAATACGAGCAATCCAAGCAGCCAATGTCTCTGAGACGTTGCTGAGGACGTTAAATGAAAGGATTCAGTGACACTAAGTCATGTTACACACATGTGCTACAGAACTCTGAACTGGATAATACATGGTCTTTAGTGCTGACATGACGTGCTCCCACAGACAACCCTGTTCAACTCCAAGAATTTTCACAGCTGTAAGTGAAACTGTAATCTGATGTATGTGTGTGTGTGTGTGTGTGTGTGTGTGTGTGTGTGTGCGTGTGCGTGTGTGTGTGTGTGTGTGTATGGAGGGAGGGGAGGCAGACTCAAAGTTATTTCCTCCTCTCCACGCCTCACTCCAAGCTCCCTCCATCACTCACTCCATCTTTTCATATCATACTGCTCGCTCGCTCTCTCCCTCCCTCTCTCTTTATTTTCTCTAGAATCCCAGTAGCCTAGCAAACACACGCATGCACACACACACACACACACGCGCACGCATGCATGCACACACACACACACACAGGCAGAGCGCTGAGCCTCTTCCTCAGGCGGTCTGGTGTAAAGTGATACCACGTCTCGGAGCATTTCGCACATGCCTTCCCGGACAGTTCCCACACTCCCGGCCGTCTCAGCCTGTCTGACCTTTGCCAAGCCCCGCCACCCCCTCCTCCTCCTCTTCTCCCCCCTCTCCCTCTCCTCCTCTCCTCTCTCCTCTCCTCCCTTCTCCCAGGGCCTGCGGTTTGGACAGCTGCGGCCAAGCTGGCTCGCTCTACTCGTGGAAAACATCCGCCACACATGGAGGACCCCGGCACGGATCCTGCTTGGCCCCTCTGCTGCGCGGCTGTGGGGGCCTGTTTCCCAGCCCTGCGGACACATGTCTGACCCCTCCACCCCCCCCCCCCCCCCCCCCCCCCAGACTCCCAGGGTTCACAGGCCTAATCCCCTGCAGCATGGCTCCAATTTAGGGCCTCCCCACTGGCAGAGTGTGGTACATAAACAGGCCTGGGTTCCATGCTGCTGCTGCCTCTCCCCACCTCGGCCCCTGTGGGCTCCCAGCCAGCACATATGAGACTGATTCACTTCTGGACCTGGACTCTGGCCACCGCTTAGATGCTTTTTTTTCTCTCTTCGCTTTTTGGGTAGCACGGCTCAAACATGCATAGGCAGGCAGGCACGCACACACACACACACGCACACGCACACGCACATGCACACGCACACACGCACACGCACACACACACACACACACACACACACACACATTCTTGCCTCCAGTTTCCTCACCTTCCCCTCTTCACACAGGATGAAAAATGAGGTGTGATGAATAGAGCACACCGTAACATAGAGGATTACCTCTGGATGGAATTTTAAAGGAGTAGCTTTACTGTACAGAAAACACAATCTTGATCGTGTTGCTGACGCCTTGCATCATATTCCCCCCCTTACTGTTTCAGATTGGATTACAGGAGTGTCTTGAGTCTTGGCAGAGCAGAGACGACCTGACCTGAGAGAACATCCTGTGGCTTTTGTGGCTGACTTCTGGAGAAGTCATATCTCTGGGTCATATAGAAGTCATATCTCATTCCCCAGCCACGCTCCCAGTCGTGTCTCTCTCTGACACCTTCTCTACTCTCACACGTCAGTGCTGGTGTTGTCATTACACGTCATTTGATCTTGTCAAGAACCAGAGATCATGTGTGGTAGGTTGACACTGATAGTCAACTCTGTGATGCCTTCAGCTCACTGCCCAATGCATCTTATCAACAAAATCTATCTTATAAACAGTATAAATAAGATACTAAATCACAGCAAGAGTGCATCACCACCGCTCTCTCCCCCCTTGAACCCCTGTTAGAGAATGTGAGTCAACCCATAGTGGATTGACTACTGTACCCTGACTCATGCACTGTAGTTGGGGATGATCTGCCCCTGGGAGGTGGTGTGTACCGTTGGGGGCTGCACACTCATCATGGCCAGTCCACATCCATCCTCATCCCCTCTTCTCTCTCTATCTCCCACCTACATCCCCCCCCCCTCTCTTCCCCCCACCACCCTCTCCCTGCATCCCCCACAAGGTGCTCTCTCGCTCCAAGGCTGTGGTGCAGGCGGGCGGGCGCTTGTAAAAATAAAAAAGGAGAAGAAAAAAAAAAAGCCTGGAAAAACCGACACCAAAAGGAAAAAGAAAAAGAAGTAGGAAAAAAAGTGTTAAGTTGAAAAGCAAAGCGAGCAGCATTTTGCTCAGAGCTTTTTGGTTTGGGCAGGGAGAGCTCCCCTGGTGCCATGCTCTTTCATCGTTTGGCAGACTGGTGCTGCTGTTCTTCTACCTCCTGGCTGTACGCAACTTAAACACCACTCAGTCTCCACTGAGAGAGCAGCCTTGCTTTCATGCAAAGCAACCTCTGGAGTCATGCATAGCCAGACCTGAGCGTTCTAGTTTTTGATTTCTTTCCACTTCATTTTCAGATCCGGTAGCTAAGCTATCTACATCAGAATAATATTTGTGATGATGATATAACCTCCAGCGACCCCTCCCAGTGATGGAGACGTTGAAAGCGAAGAGTGAGGATGACCTTTGATGTTTTCTGCTGTTTTCTTTGGAAGAAAGGAATCTCTGCGGTATCATCACTGAGATGTGCCCTTTCCAAAAACAAAAGCTCTTCATCATTCTTTAAAAAAAGTGCTACTTGCCTTTGGAGGTGATTTTAAAGTGCACCTGCAACCCTCTTTACTACATATTTTAGAATTCCCATAAATATATATTTTTAGGCTGCAACCTCTTCCCACTTAATGCTTTGGTATTCAAGTTCAGTTGTGAAACCAAAATCACTTTTGGTAGATACACATACCATACATATCAGAGCATGAACAAAAAAAGAACACATTCTTGACAAGTGCCTTTGATTTAGTGAATGTTAAAGGGGCAATCTGCGATTGGTACATGTTTGGACTTTTCAATGAATGATATATAGCTTGATTGATTCTTCAACTATCCAACTTATAATTGCCTCGTAAAAGTTTAATTGTATTAGCCCACCAGAACCCAAAATACAAGATTGTTTTACTCCATGGTTTGTAAACAATGTAATTGTAAACAAACACTGTGTAGCTTCAAAACATGGTTAAAACTATCATTTTGATCTCATGGATGAGTAGTCCTTGCATCCATAACTCTGTCCATGAATTTGAGAATGGTTCAATTTCTCCAGGCCCATCCCTCAGCTGTTTACCCAAAAAGTGGCATGGTGACCATTCTGCTGTTTTTTTGTAATCCCAGATTGCCACTTTAATGAGACAGATTTGTTTAGGTATTACACTCTTAGCAAGAATACGTAAAGAATTAAATAATTAACATTTCCATGGCTACAAGCAGGTCAACAATGCTAAGTCTCTCAGAGGCCTCTAAGCAGACTCCAGTAGTGAGGACATGGACATAGGCCCCCACAGAGACGAATAAAGCACCCCTGCTCCACACATTCTTCCACTTTGGATATCCCACCATGAACAGGACACTTCACCATGTCAGCCAGGCCTAGGGAAAAAAGACTAATGTCTCCTGTAATTAGGAGCAGGGGGCTCTCCTACGTTAGATGTATGTCTCACTGTGGTGGCACAGCGGGACTTCACTGGCACCCCGCTAAGAGTTCTGGGAGCAGAGCATCTGGTGAACCCCATTACTCCCACACACATATATACACACACACACAGACACATACACACACACAGACATGCACACAGACACAGCCTGTTGCAACACGGGTGCAACAGGGCTCCTAGGGTTCTGCCCGCCCCGCTGCCCGCGGCCCCTGCTGGGTCCACACCCGTGGGAAGCCCCAGGAGTCAATGCTGCTGCACAGTGGGGAGGCTAGAGGAGACATGGCCTGAGGACGCTAAGACTCGGAGGCGTGTGGCAACAATAGCGGACAGGACATGTCCTTCAGCGAGGCCAGACTGAGTGATGTGTGCATCAATCTTCAAGCTGATGAAATGCTCACTGAAGGTTATTCTCTCCACAAGGTGATGTCATCGGGCTGTATCTGTGATGACACAGTACAGGAATGATATGCTCCTGAATTTGTTGTATAAAACGTCTACGACATGATGAACACTGACGAGTAATTGGTGTGTATATAGGTCTGCATCAGGACTTCAGATCTGCACGTAATATGATCATATTCAACGTCTTCTATAGATCGTCTATGCATGGTCTGCGCAAGTCCAAGATCCATTCGCTCTCCCGTCTCATAGCAGACTTTGGCCCTGAGACACGGGTGCTTACAAGTGTCTACTAGCTCATATCAGCCACCGTGGGGCTTAGCTCCCCCTGTCACACCATCAGAGGTCCGCTTTTGATTGATGATCCATTTCATCACCGTCCAACATACCTGCCACGGCTGAGAAGGGACAAAACCCGAGGGCCGGGGCAGAACTAACTTAATTCTTGTCATCCGCCCCTTTGCAAGGTATGGGAAAAATAGCGTGGACTAAAGTTTTCGGGGATGAGAGAAGCTTCTTGAATGGGGCGAAAAGGAGAAAGGGGCTGAAAGGAAAAGGAACTGGCTCAATGGGAAGGGGGGCCGGAGTGGATGAATGCGCCATTCCGTGGTCCTCGGTGTTGATATTTCTCTCAATGGCCTCTTCTAAAGTGAGCATTTTAAGCCACCCCGACACACTAAATTTGCTCATTGTGAGTGGAGAGGCCCCTGCCTGTCGAGATGCAAGGTGAGGAGGCACTGGGGGCAGATGGAACCTGCTTGTCACCTCAATGGTCCCCTTTCTCCTTGTTGCTTGCCCTCCCCGCCCATCGCTGCCATTCAACCCAGGGCCCAGTGGGAACGTCCCGGGACCCTGCGCTTTGGGATGGCCCCATATAATGAGCCCCCTCTGGCTGGCTTGAATGTGGCGCCATTGTTCCACCCGGGGCCATTAAACCACCTCCTGGGCAAACAAGAGCGTCCCTCTTCCTTTATGGGGGCAGAGCAGGCAACAAAGAGAGGAGTCATCGAGACACAGAGGGGCCGGCCTTTGTTTGGTGTCCTTTCTGCGGCTCCTCAATGGCCGGGGCTGGGAAGGGGGAGGCTCCTGTTTGGTCTTTAGCGCTCCCCGTATCGCCACAATCCCTTGTTTGGCCAAAGCGGAGATGTGAACTTAATTGACTGAGTGGCCCCAGTACGCCATGCCACAAATAACTTGAGGAGAGGACAGAGTAAGTATTGTGTCCCAAAAGTGGTTTGCCACTTTCCTTCCAGCGGTGAAAAAACCTGCTTGAAGGATGAGGGCCCCTACTGGCCTGTAGCTAATGAAGCCCAGGAGGGTTGGAGGACATCTGATTCACCCAGGAACTTCTGGTGGAACCAGACCCTACTGACATACTCAGCTCTAAAGAAGAGAGGGTGACGATGATCACCGACACTGGATCACATTGACACGTGGCCAGGGGAATCTTAAGAACTCTTTTTTTTGGTTTTGATCATCTTGACACAGTACTACAGTACTTGGCATAAACAAATGAGCAGCTAACTGATCTTGTTTATGTCTGACTTCTACACTAAACTCAACTGAGCCCATTATCAGCCCAGCCCTCCACATATCAGGGATAATGAAGACATTCAGAGCCTCATGCATATGTGACACGTTCTAATGCTTTGGTCCTCATATCGGGATCCGATGTAATGATCAGACTTTTCTTTCGAAAAAATGTGAATACATTTTCGAGTTGTTGAAAATCAATGACACATCGCTAGTCAACTAACACAGCTTGTTTTGTGAGCCTGCTAACAATGTAAAGTAGTGTTATAGTTAACTAGGTAGCAGTGGGGATTACTCACCGAATCCATTGTGTTGCAGTATTTGGGGTTGACTAGCGAGTTTGTGTTGTCATTCTCAACAACGTTGAAACGTAGTTCTGTGTTTCAAAAGAAAAGTCCAAAAATGTTGATTGGATGCCGGTATGAAGCATTAGAACATGTCACATATGTGCATATGTTAATGTCCCAAAGGCACCTTTGAAGCCATCTTTTAGAAAGAATTCAACAAAACCATTAACAGTAAGTCAGGTGATCTCCTTAAACTACAACGTCATTGGTCAAGCTTTAGTCAGTGAAAGTGGAGTCCATATAAATAGAATAAAGATGATAAGGTATCCACTCTCAAAACAACATTCCAAAGCATACAAACAGCATTGAATCATTCTTTGGCTATCCTGAGGCTAAATCCTAGGCTTAAAGTTGGGCAAGTGCCATCTTTCATGTGTACTCTCTGGACCCTGACCCCAACTGTTACCCTCCTCTGACCCTCCTCTCTCCCAGTTTGCTGCCCTGCAGCAATGATTAGCAGTAGGCAGGTGGAGAACGCTGGTCTCCTGAGGAGAGGTTAAGGAGTGGGATCAGGGCCTCCCTGGGCGCCGCTGGCTGGCTCTCTGCCACCGTGTCATCCATCCTGGCCTCTAATCGAGTTATCATATCAACAAATCTCTCATCAGGGGCCCCGCGCCTGACACTCCCAGAAAGACACCCAGAGGGGGACGACAAATTTGGAGCAGCAGGACGTTGGAGAGTTGGAGCTGGCCTGCCAGGCGGGATGAAAGGTACCTGCAGCCCCCGGTCAAGCTCCCCTCTCCGCCCCGCTGGGAGAACACTCACACTGGGGCACCACGCTGGGGCAGTTATTCGATTAGCCCTCGTGCTAAGTGGGCAGCTCCATTCTGTAGCTCCCAGAGCACAGCCAGCCACCCACTGGGGGAGAATGCTCCAATGTGTATGTGTGTGTGTGTGTGTGTGTGGGGGGGGGGGGTGGTGACAGAAAAGAGCGGGAATCAGAGATGAGTCAGCAACCCTCCGATATGAATACCAAGCTAGTGTGTGCGAGGTATGGTAATAGGCGTGTTCCGGCCACAATGGACCATTATGGCGGGGCTTTCATCTCTGACTGCACTACAGTGCGTTTCTGGGTGAGTTTAATGTGGCCATTCATAGGTGCTGCCAAATGTACTCTATGCTAATTGACCCACTGTCGGTGATGTCTGTGTGATGGAGGCTGGAGCTCCTCTAGTGTGCCTAAAAAAAAATCACTTAGGGATGCTAGTGTTATTTGCAGCATTATACTCTATGTGTTTGTATATGACGCTCTCTCTCACACACACTTTTGCCACACACATGCACACATGCACACACACACACACACACACACACAAATGCACACTCTCTCTCACACACACACACACATACACACTCTCTCACACACACACATACACGCACCAAATTTGGGCCAGGGAGGGGGGCAGAATGAGAGAATATGGAGGGGGGTTAGGGTGTGCCCCCAGAGTTGACCTGACACTCCACTGCTACCTGCTGCTAGGGCACAAAGAGATCCCATGGCAGGCTTCGCCAGGAAGAAAGGAACGGCCCAGATAATGAGTCAGCTCCATCTTCTGAGAGAAGAAGACCGTCCTCTATCCTCCATGACCACTCTGTCAGCCATGAATACGATTTACGCCACGGGAGCCTTTCTCTGATGGACAACCCCCCCCCCCCCCTCCCCCATCTCCTCTTCTCCTCTTCTCCTCTCACACTCACCACATTCTCCAGTACCCAAAGCCTGCTTCTTCTTCTCTTTCTCTCTTTTACAGGCTCAGGCAAGGAGATGCTCCCAAAGCATTGCAAATTGATTATGGCTCTGAACATTTATTACATGACAGCAGGGGGTCTGGACAGGAGGTGGGGATGTGGAGTGTCCTGGGGAGAAGAAGGCAGCCCATCCTCTCAGCCATCATCATCGTCATAGACCATCACTGAGTGATCATATTCACAAGAGATATCGAACTGCACAGGCATCCAGGGGGAGGTCTGTTTGCCAGGTAGGGCTCTCACAAAACAGATTGCATTTTGAAAATGGAGCTCTTAACTGATTTGGGAAAATCAAAATCAGCAGGGATCATTTCCCTCTTTATGAAAATGTAATATTGTGATTTTTCTTTGATGACAAAATGTATGACAATTAAATGTTGTTTAACATCCAACATTCATCCAGTGAACAATAACAATTTTTACATTTTATTCTTATTTATTATTATTTTTTAATTATTTTCTGCCCACCAATCATTAATCATGTAATGAATCATTGTCATGATTGCCTCAAGTGTTAGCTTAGCACAGTAGTAACCCTATATATTGTCATATTATTGTTTCTATGAGGACACCTATCATGTGCCAGGGCTGTCAGCTGGGGTAAGCTGACATAAGTGGAACATTAATGACCCACAGCAGCAGAAATTAGTCAATGACGCCGTCATTTAATGTCCCTTCAGCAGCCTGACAAACAAGAGTCAGCCTCTCCCTCTTAATAAACTCACATACATGCATATACCACACACGCCACACTGAAATACATACACACACACACACACACACACACACACACACACACCCTGTGTCTGTCTCTCTGTCTGTCTGTCTGTCACCACCCCTGCCATCTCCGTGCCAGTAAAGGCCCACCAGAGAGTGAAACACATTTTCTCGGGCCTCCATTATCCTGCATTGTAATCCAGGCCACAGCACCTTCCAGCAGCACAAAGGGAGTGTGAGCGGCGGGAGCCCGTCCTCAGCGCCGGTCCTCAGCGCCTGTCCCCAGCGCCCCTACACAAAGCCTCCTGCCACTGGGTTATGATTAGAATGTCAGTTTGGCCCGAGGAGAGTGGCGGGAACGCTGTGGGACGCGAGGCACAGACCCACGCCAAGCCTCGGCCTCCCCCATGCCTCGCATAATAGAGTGTCGCTGAAAAGAGGCCCACAATGAAAACCTACAAAAAAAAAACTATTCACCCGGAGCCTGAGAATACAGGTCCCCTCCGCTGTCTGTCCCTTCTCCTCCTTCTGTTCCGTCTCCACCTTGGGAGCCCCAAAAGATGCTGAGGTCTGCAAGTGTTTCACATAGCTTTGTAAAGGAGAGCACAGGGGGACAGGGAAGGGGGGGGGGGAGTCCAGAGGGAACAGCTCCGTCAAAAGATGGCACAGCCCAGACACAGGCCAAGATGCTAGCCTCGGTCAGCTAATAGCCAGCATCAGCAGAAAAACAAAAGGCACTGGACAATTATTAGTTTTAAAGGCCGGCTGGAGTGAAAGGGGAAGTCCAAATGAAGTCATTATACATTGACGGAGGAGCAGAGGGTCAGGCGAGGTTCAGCTGCTGACGAATACCCTGGGCTGGAATAATTAACCAGGAAGAGCTATTAATCTTGACCAATGCCAAAGCCTGAAACAGAGGAAGTTAACCAATCATTAATGGTCACATCCACTCCCCGGGCCCAGCATACAGCTGTGTGAACATCCTGGGACTCCAGGGGGAACTCCAGTCTGGCCATGATGGAGTAAAGAGAGTCTCTATTATGTCCTTTTAACAGTCCTGTTACTTGGTGGTCGACTGACTATGACAATTAAAATGTTTTATTTTATTTTAACCGAAATTCTAAAATAGTTCCCTGTCACTTCTTCCCACAAGTTCTAAAGCAGACGTTGTTATTTGTGATCACAAACCCAAGTTGATGAAACCAAGTTGATGACTTTGTAAAGATAAACACATTGTTTGGGTTCCAGCAAATGTGACAGTTAATGGGCAGAAAAATAAGCTTGGCCAAGGTGTTTGGGTGTTGCCCTGGATAGTGAAGTCTAAAAAGCAAATAAAACATGATAAGAATCTGAGCACAATCAGCATAAGGGACTCTAAAACAACCGTTGAAATAGAAACAAATGTGATTTTGCAACAAAAGCAATTTGTTCCTCCCTCTAAAAGTATTTTGGCTATTATAACAGGCTTATTCATTCCCTCTTGACCTGTCCTTTACATATTTGAACGATCCTACCAAAACAAGGATACTAAGGACAACCCAAGAGTTAGTGAGTTAGAAATGTGCTGGAAGTTATAATAACCTCTTATGGCTGTCTGTCTCTCAGACTTCCCACTGCACATAACCACTGGTGGGAACACTGGTCCCACGATGTGTGTGACTAGACAGCGTGTGTGACGGGTCAATGTGTCAGTGTGTGTGTGACTGTGGCATGGCGTCGGGAGGGCTGTTTTGAATGTGAAAGGGTTACCCACCTCTGCTAGGCAGCCCCAGCAAGCCGTCTACTCAAAGTGGCACTGGCAGCCGTGCTGCATGGAACCAATGCAGGGGAAAGAGAGTGAAGAGAGAGGGGTGGGGGGGGGCGGGGGAGCGGGGGGGCGGGGGGTGGAGGTCCTGGGAGTGGGGCAGGGGGCCATGGGGGGGCTGGGTACAGTATGTGGCAAACCCCTGGCACTCACGCCAGCTTAGTTTTCCACGCCGTTCACTCTCCTAACGCTCTGCCCCCCTTACCCCTGCCCTCCTCCCTGCGCTGCTTTGTGTGCCCGCATAATCCCACCGTAAAGAAGGCTACGCAGGTGGTCCCATCCCACATCCCACCAGCCTCACTCCCCTCTCCTCTCCTCCCCTCTGCCCACTGCTGTGTCTCTCTCTACCCCTGCCTGCCTCTCTCTCTCTCTCTCTCTCTCTCTCTCTCTCTCTCTCTCTCTTAGTCCCAATTCCCGGCTTGGAGACACAAAGAGACACTTCGCTGGCAGAGATAAACCCATTTAAGACACACAGAGGGGGAACGTGACACTCCCCGCTTTTCTCTCTCTCTCTCTCTCTGGGACCGTGCTGGGCTTCAAGCACCATTAGCAACTAGGTGGTGTGTGTGTGTGTGTGTGTGTGTGTGTGTGTGTGTGTGTGTGTGTGTGTGTTCAAAGGGTTCCACCCAGGCAACCACAGCTCACCAGTGAACCTGGTCCCAGGAGACTCTAAGTGCGGTGTGGGGTGTGGGCCGAGGGGCAAGGGGTGTGGGGCTAAGGATGTGGGGCTAGGGGTGTGGGGCTAGGAGTGTGGGGCCATGGGTGCGGGGCTAGGAGTGTGGGGCCATGGGTGCGGGGCTAGGGGTGTGGGGCTCGCGGTGTGGGGCTAGGGGTGTGGGGCCATGAGTGCGGGTCTAGGGGTGTGGGGCTAGGGGTGCGGGGCTAGGGGTGTGGGACAAGGGGGGAAGGGTTAGGTGTGTGAGGCGAGTGCTAGGGGTTGGGGCAAAGGGCTTGAGGGAGTTATGGATCTATAGCAAAGATAGGAGGTCCAATGTTACCCCAGGATACCTTCTCATGCCTGTGCTCACTGTTCTGTACTGTACTGTACTGTTCTCACTGTGATTACAAAACAATTACTAACATATAATGTCAATATAATTCTGTCACACAACAGTTAGTACCCAGGTATAGGTGTAACTTAAAGAGACACTACACAATGTGTTGTAATTATCATCAGCGCCATACCAGAGACTACATACAGAAAACAGAGATTTTTCTACTAACCCCCCCCAAAAAAGTGTATATGTTTATATCTATAACAACTAAAATGTCCAACTAGGAGAAGTATGTTTGCTGCTCTTTATATCTTTTTGGAAACAGAATTTAGAAAATCATCGTTTTCACATTTATAGGTATGGTATCGCTGCTGCAGATAATGAATATAAATGTGTGTGAATTGTACCTTTCATGTAAAGTGGGACGACATGTTTAGGTACACAACCAGTAGGCGCTCACATCAGGGTTAGGGCAATGATCTCACTGGCCTGACATCATTGTTATTCCCCCTCCCCCCTGCCTCCTCTACCAAATCAGAGATGGAAAATTGTCTGGTATTCCCCACAGTCTGCCCAATCAGGACATCAAAGCCATGGTGCAAGGCAGGGACAAAATGGAAGCCATTATGGGTAATGACTGTATGATGCCCCCTACAAACAGGACCTGTCTGTTGCCTGAGCTGTTCTGTTAGTGTCAGGGCGTCCGCCTCTGATGGGTTCAGACGCTGAGAGAGAGAGAGAGAGAGAGAGAGGGGGGGGGGGGGGGGGGGGGGAGAGAAAGAGCGATGATGGGAGGGGAGCCCGCCGCCTGCATTCAATCTTTTTTTTAATGTTTCCTGAGAGAGAGGGAGGAGGTGAGGAGAAGAGAAAGAGAGAGAGGGGGGTGTGTGTGGGGGGGGGGGGGGGGAGTACCCCAGGCTACATGTGATGAAAGGAACTCTTTCTCTCCAGCAGGATCCACAGGCATTCTTCAGGCTCACTTGAGCAGAACCACGCACCCCCCCACCCCCCCACCCCCCCCAGTACACTCCCATCACAATAAAATTCAGAAATGCCCCCACCCTGTCCTGACTTTATCACGCACCTGAAGGTCTGCTGTACGGTTACACGAGCCACCCCCCCCCCCTGCCTGTCTGTCATCATGCACCTATGGTTACAAGGTCTACCGCACACACATAAACATACAGAGAAACACACACACTGTTGCAAACACACACACACACACACACACACACAGAAAGTCAAACACACACACACACACACACACACATGGAAAGTCAAACACACGCCTCCTGCCAAGAGGATCCTGGATCCTGTCTTGGATCCTGTCTGTGTGTGGTGTGTGTGTGTGTGTGTGTGTGTGTGTGTGTGTGTGTGTGTGTGTGTGTGTGTGTGTGTGTGTGTGTAGGGGGGGGGGGGGGGGGGGTCTGTGGAGGAGTGTGCCGCTCCTCTCCGCTACCAGAGCAAGACCTCAGTCTTAACCCTCTCCTTGCCTGATCCCTTTCACACCAGGGATCTGTCACATAAAACCAATGTATAAATCATGTATAAATTACATTTATACATACATGACGTCTTTCAACTGTTTCCCGCTCCATTTTCATTGATGTCAGTAATTGCTATTGAATGTAATGTATTGTGTAATATGCAGTGTTACAGCGTATACTGTATGAACTGTGCCTGCTGTACTTAGATCCTCTATCATCTGGTTCTACATGCTGCTCTGGTGCCCAGAGGAGTCCAGGCTAGTGGAGCCTTTAGACAGGTCTCAGTCCAGGCTAGTGGAGCCTTTAGACAGGTCTCAGTCCAGCCTTTAGACAGGTCTCAGTCCAGCCTTTAGCCAGGTCTCAGTCCAGCCGTGGGAGGAGCAGAACCGAGGTCATGGCTGTGGGGGCTTCAACCAGGTTTCCACCCCTACCACGCAACAAATCTGTCCCTCCCACCAACGGGTGCCGACGGATTCTTTCCTGTGGCCCTGTCCTTCTATTACCCTGATCAAGGCCAGCATAGAGAGACCGGGAGCCAGAGGTCTGGAATCTTTTCACACGTCCAGGAGACATAAAGAGAAAACAAACCTTGGGCCCTATCTGTGAAATCTATACCTCCGAGTGACGTCACCTCTCTGCGCTGCTCCGAGCTGCGCTGCGCTGTCTGACTGCGATGACCACCTGTTCTGTTTTACCCTGCAGCCTTATCGGGGGGGGGGGGGGGCCAGTCCCTTTGTCATAAGCTTGACATTCTTTACGTCTATTACAAGGGGGGGGGGGGGGGGGTAGAAACTTAAGCTTTTACCAATTTCTCTCTCGGTGTGGTATAGGGGGATCCTATACACTCCTTTCAGCACTGCTAATGTGTCTTTCTTCCCTCTGTCTTCCTGGCCTAAAGAGAAACACACAAGGAAACGCTATCTCGTTAGGGGTTTTCTATACGTCCTACGGTTTCAGGCGGCACTGGCGTATATATCTCGAGAATCGCAGTAGCCGAAGAGATATTCAAGCAGGAACTACATAGGGGAAGGCCGCTGAGTTCTGACAAAAGCTCGAATTTACAGGGTTCCCTTTTGTGTGAGCCATCGAAATAACACTGTGGAGTGGTGACATTTATTGAGGAGGTTCTGCCGTTTTAACTGGACAGCCTGAGAGGGGGGTCCTCATAACCTGTAGATTACTATGGACATCTATAAAGAGGAAGGAGAGAAGCGTATTCTTTTACTGAGCTGCACGGCTACGTTTTTTTTTACTGCTGAGAGGCGTTGAGGCTGAGGAGGAGGTGGTGATGACGCCTCTTTTATCTGCACTTGGGTTGTTGCAGACAATGCTTCGGGCGCGTATACTGCAGGAATGTCTATACAGTAGACATTGGGCCCTCTGGGCAAGTTATGAGTCTGTGTGTGTGTGTGTGTGTGTGTGTGTGTGTGTGTGTGTGTGTGTGTGTGTGTGTGTGTGTGTGTGGTTGAGGGGGTGGAGGGGGGTATCTGTATGTGTGTCTGTCTGTCTGTCTGTCTTTTTGTCTGTGTCTCTGTGTGCGTCCATTTCCCTAAATTAAATGTGGGAAAACTACCCTGAGAGCACCGTCTTTTGTCTCCTTTGTTTATGTGCGACACACTATTTCATCCCCTGACAAGCAACAGGCGACAGCAGACGAGACGAATCCAGTCCGTTTTATTGCTGAGAATCCATACATTAATCACTTCTGATTAGTTTCATGCATGCATAGCCGTTGCACAGCCAATGAAACCACGTAATTACAAAGAGACTAGCGAAACACATGAATCTGCATACCATAGACCACCAGTCACTTCCCTCTGCGTCTGAATCCAACCGCCATGGCTTTCATTGGCCACTGTCACATCAAACTGTCACTCTCCGTCACACTGTCCGGATAAATAGACTCTGACTATTATTAATACAGCCCTGCTGAAAAAACTCACACATCACCAGGGCTCCATATAAAATATGTTAATCAAATCGGGGTCTGCGGGGCCTCAAAGAAGCTTTAACACAAATTGAATATCACTGATGGCTTCTGAGGAGGGGCCGGACTCAAAGGGGAGGCCCTAACCCTGTTAGTCACACGGGCCACAGCTCAATGACGCTGCATATTTCCAGTCACTGTCGATTACTCTGACACCGTCTGTAGAGGGGTTGCAGTGGATCAATCGGCGTCGGTCGGGTTCTGCGCAACACATGTGGGGAAAAGGGTGTACGTGGGGTTTCTCTTCCGCTCATTACAAGTTGTTTCGATTCCCAGGCTGCATGTCAAGTACAAACTCAAGTTGGCTGATTCAATCTGTCACCGCAGGATGCTACAGGCTAATCGTGCTAACGCTTTCAGGCGTGTTTTTTAGTGGCGCAAAGGAAAATAGACATACCTGACATTTCATCACATTGCCACACACGATCATGAGCTAATGAATCCTCTGGTGTTACACTTGTCAAAATGAGCTAAAAAAAGAACAATGTTGACTATACTTGGTGAAACACCCCGGGTCCCGGGTCCCTGTGAAAGAACGCTTTTGGAACCCTTTTGGAAGGCTTCTACAGTGCAATGTAGTATGTATGTAGGCGTATATTTGAGGGTTACTTTAGTGGACAATGACCATCCTGAGGAAGAGTGCTATCTGCCTTGGATGTGGAATGTCCAGGTCTGCCACTGTAGCTTCCACAGGGGACTCATTACATAAGGCATATATTGGGGCGCTTAGGTGGTGTAGCGGACTAAGCGTTGACCATGTAACCGCAGGGTTCCGGCCGCGGACATATCCTGCATGTCATCCCTTCTCTCTCTCTCTCACCCATACTTCCTGTCAAATCTCTAATATCTCTATCACAATAAAAAATTAAATATGAGTGGGACTGCCTGACTATAAAAATAAATAAATAAGGCATATATTGAAGAGGAGGAACATTCAACATACACCTGAACTCCTTTCCTTCCTCCTTTCCACATGAATGAACCGACAGTAAGCAGGGGTTGAGTGGAGGAGTGTGTGAGACTAGGTCTCACCAGTGATACATAATAGGTGAGGGTCTTTAAACTCTGAACAATACACCATTTTCTGTGAAGGTAAGAGAGAAAAAAGAGATAAGATCAACTTTATTGTTCACGAAGGGAAATTAATAATGAATTAGACCTTTTAAAGTGCTGCTGCTCACACATCCATATAAACAAAGAAGCAAAGAAAAGACAAGTTGGGTCTCACTGACAACTATAGAGGGGTAAAAGGCCACCAGGGGGCATTGTCCAATCTAGAGGTGAAAGAAGTCTGAAACCTAATCACGTAACTGATTGACATAGATTTGCATTCCATGAGCTCCAATAACCAACACATTCCAACATTAAGACTTCCGTTGTCCTTTTCGTAACTTCAAAATAAAAGCTTGAGTTAAGAGACAAATAGAAAGTGATGGGATCACAATATATTTCTTATTTTTGCAGAAATAAGAACAAATTACCAGACAGAGAGAATATAGAATATTAGCCATGCCTATTATATTTGTATAAACTAGAAATATTTTTGGATTATATCAACTCATCTACTGCAACACTTCTAGAATGTGGATCAGATGAGTTTGAGGCAAACGGAATGTCTTACCAAATGTCTCCAGGATTTGACTGCAGTAAAACCACTCACAGTGCTCTCTGGACTGCATAAGGCATAACAAACCTATAATGAACTGTACACCAATACATTATTTCAACTCATCTTTAGAACCAATATAATCGTCAGCACTTCTAGAATCAAGATCAGGTGAGTTTGCAGTGTTTTACCAAATATTGTTAGATAGCATTTTACTACGGCCAACCAGCTTACCCTTACCCTGAACCCTGGGTAGCTAGGTGCCACACTGCCGTAGCCACACTGCCGGTAAACAATCAAGCTTGGGCGTTAGCTTTGAGAGGTAACAGAAGTGTTCAGGTCTCAGGCAGAGTTATTAGTCACAAGGGTGTCAAAACGGTTACCTCATCAATATCATTGGTGAAACAATGTAATTATTTGTATCCAGACGCTCTTCCTGTTCTTAGTCTCTAGTGATAGGATGTAGGATGATGTGTGTGTTCAGTGATGTATGAATGTGTGTGTGTGTGTGTGTGTGTGTGTGTGTGTATGTGTGTGCAGGTGCGTGTGTGTGGGATGGGGGGGAGAACAAGCCTCAAAAGGGAACCAGTCCGGCTCTTCAAGGCCAGTTGGTGATGTCATGGGAACCACCACTGGGTTGCTGGGTAAGAAGAGACAGTCTGGAAGTAAACATGAAAACAGGAAGAATTGTTGTTGGTAAAACATATTGCATGTCATCGGAGGGGGTCTGTGTGTGTGTGTGTGTGTGAGAGAGTGTGTTCAGTGATGTAGGATTGTGTGTGTTGCTCCTACAGGGAGAAGACTCTACATATGTTTTGGGCTGCTGTGTGTTCTGAAAGTCATTCTCAATTCTCAATCTCTCTAGGCCAAGCCCGTGAGCATTAGTATTAGTAAAGTGAAGAACAGTGACACTACAGTTAAGTAAATGTCACAAACTAGTTACTCTTACCTAATTATGTATTTAGGCATACTGTTAATACTGTAAGTGCAACAAGAGGAGAAAAAACACTGGACAAGGTATACACCAACATCAAACGTGCTTACAAGGCTAGTCCGCTAGCTCATCTAGGCATGTCTGACCATGTGTCAATCCTCCTGATCCCAGCATACATTACCATGGGGAAAAGTGCTCCCATCACCACTAAGACTGTCAGAACCTGGCCAGAAGGGTCCGCTCCACTGCAGATCTGCCTAAATGACACCCCATGGCAGGAATATGAGCATGAGGACCTGGAACAGTACACGTCGTCGGTTCTGAACCACATAGTGAACTGCACCAACTCAGTCACCGTGGACAAACGGGTCCGGGTCTACCCAAACACGAAGCCATGGATGACTGGGAAGGTCCAAAAACTGATCAACGAGAGGGACAACGCCTTCTTCGCAGGGAAGAGCACACCGCTGTACAGCACCACCAGGGCTAACCTAAAGCGCGGAATCAAAGCAGCCAAGGCAGACCACAGAGAGAAGATTGAGGAATGCTTCCTGAGCAACGACTCCAGGCGGATGTGGCAGGGGGTTCAGCACATGACAAACTTCAGAGCCAACAGGCTCACAGCCGCAGAGGACGACCCCCTGCTGGCGGGAAAGCTGAACACCTTCTACGCCCGGTTCGACGAGGGGCGAACGGAAGTAACCACAACACAAACACCACTCTCTCCAGCTCTCAGCAGCCTCACCCTCACAGAGCATGAAGTGAGACGCGTGCTGAAGGCGGTGGACCCCAGGAAAGCCTCGGGGCTGGATGGCGTCCTGGGACGGGTGCTGAGGGACTGCGCCGACCAGCTGGCCGGGGTTTTCACCAACATCTTTAACCAGTCCCTGTCCCAGGCCACCATCCCACCCTGCCTGAAAACCTCAACTATCATCCCAGTCCCGAAGAAAAGCACGGTGAGCTGCCTAAATGACTACCGCCCGGTGGCACTCACACCAATCATCATGAAGTGCTTCGAGAAACTAGTCCGGGCCCACATACTCACACGCCTCCCGCCCAACCTGGATCCATACCAGTTCGCCTACAGAGCCCACAGGTCCACAGAGGACGCCATCGCGACGACTCTCCACGCCACTCTATCCCACCTGGAGAGGGGAAACAGCTACGCGAGACTGCTCTTTGTGGACTTCAGCTCCGCCTTCAACACCATCCTTCCAGACAGGCTAGTGACCAAACTACTAGACCTGGGTCTATCACACTCTATATGTGCATGGATCAAGGACTTCCTGACCGACCGCCCCCAGAGGGTGCGGGTGGGCCCCCACACCTCCACAGCCCTCAGACTCAGCACTGGGTCCCCCCAGGGCTGCGTGCTAAGCCCCATCCTCTACAACCTCTACACCTACGACTTCACCCCCGTCCACCCCAGCAACTCCATCGTAAAGTTTGCAGACGACACCACCGTGGTGGGATGCATCTCGGGGGGGGACGAGGCGGCGTACAGGGATGAGGTAGAGCAACTGAGCAAGCTGTGCAAGGTTAACAACCTGCTGCTGAACAAGTCAAAGGCCCAGGAAATCATCGTAGACTTCAGGAGGAAAAAGTCAGAGATCCAGCCCCTGCTCATCGACGGAGAGAGCGTGGAGAGAGTCTCAACCCTCCGATTCCTGGGGATGCACATGCGGGATGACCTGACCTGGAAGGACAACACAAAAGCCACCATCAAGAAGGCACAACAGCGGCTATACATCCTGAGAGTCCTCAGGAAGGAACACAGCAAGCAGGAGATACTGGTGACCTTCTACCGCGGCGCAGTGGAGAGCATCCTCACCTACGGCATCTGCAACTGGTTCTCCAGCTGCACAACCGCGGAGAGAAATGCGCTACAGAGAGTCGTGAGAACAGCACAGAAGATCACCGGCGCCCCCCTCCCCTCTCTGGAAGAGCTGTACAACACACGCTGTCTCAGGAAGGCCTCCAAGATCTCCAGGGACCCAACCCACCCTGGGTACGAACACTTTACCCGGCTGCCCTCGAAAAGGCGGTTCAGGACCTTGGCTGCAAGGACAAACAGACTGAAGGACAGCTTCTACCACAGGGCCGTCCAGGCCCTGAACACAGCAAAGACCTAGGTTCTGGGCCCTGGACAGTCTGGACGGATTGATGGCAGCTGCTGGACTGAAAAAATCAGGTGTAGTGCTGAGGCACAAATATGTACATTTCAAGCCTGCAAACTGCGACACTTTAAATAAATGTGCAATAACACTATTGTGCAATATGACAACCCTAGTCGTCTATCTGTACAGTATAGTATAGTGGATAGTGTACATAGCCTTTATTTATGTAAACCAGCTCCTTCCCTTCTTGTGATTTTTAAAAAAGTGTTTTTTTTCTTTCCTAACACCAGGGGAGCCACCCCTCCTAAATTTCGTTGTTTGGTACCTGTACTGTAGCAATGACAATAAAGACCATTCATTCATTCATTCATTCATTCATTCATTCAAGTGGAATATTTCCTAGTTGATGATCTTCTATGATAAATAGTTTGCTGACACTCATTAACCAAGGATCGTATCTTCCATGATACATTATTGTTGGCCATATGCGTCAATGCTTATGTCCTCTCTGAGCTGCTAACATCATGGGGGCTAAACTGTTAAAACAAGCAAATCACATCAGGCCACACAACAACAGTCCATCTGAAACCTGTTGCTTATCTTTTATGAGTTCTGAGTTCTGCAACCCACTCAAGGAAGTTACTAAAAGCTCCTTGAAAAATCCCATTGAACTGAATTCCCAAAGAAACAAGGGTTTACATAGCATAAACACAAATGACAAGCCCCCCCTTTTACATTGGTCACATTCATGATGCAAACGGGGGTTAAGATAACAGCGTCCGGTGGGAGTGTGTGAGGATGCACTCACAAAGTTACACGGCTGGGTGAGGTGGGAAGGACTCTTTGTGAGATATGGAACACGCACACACACACACACACACACACAGACACAGACGGAGACGCAGTCTCTCTCATACACCCACACATACCCAAACAACCTTGCAAACATCACACACACACACACACACACACACACACACACACCGCATGCATCGTGGCTTTAGCAGCTCGTCACACCAGGGCCCTATCTGCGGTGGCCAGCTCTGCTCGAGCTTTGCACCAGCTCCTGCCACCGGCTGCAAGGGGAAAGAGGATTAGAGAGAGTGGTCCACAGGAGCTGTGGCGGTCTTAGGCTGGTTTTGCGTGGACGGCGTGAGAGGGAGGTGGGATAATGCCATTTCATGTCTCTCTGTTTCAGAGCATAGGCTCTTGGCCCTGGCATGATGCAATGTTTCTCTATCGTGACGGAGAGAAATTCAGAGGAACCGAACGCCCGAAATACTATGTATGAGGCCCAGGCTTTGAGAGAAAAATTGCCCAAGGCTGATATTTTTGTGGGCGACTGAGGTATAATGTATCCCCGGCCTAAAGTATTTAAATGTGAGCCTTTTCATGGAGGTGCGGTGTTTACGGACACATATGTATGTAGTTAGTAGAAAGGTCTCCCTCTAACCTGTATAAGTCTCATTTGGTAACAAGCTTTCTTTGAGTCACATGCGACCACCTGCACGCACGCACGCACGCACACACACACACACACACACACACACACACACCATATCCCTCTTCATCACATCCTGTGTGTGTGTGTGTGTGTGTGTGTGTGTGTGTGTGTGTGTGTGTGTGGTAACACTGTTTTCCATTACATCATCATCGCTATCATCATCTATTATAACAGGAGTTGCAGGGATGTTGTTTTACTAAGCCCAAACGCAGTGCTAACTCCATCCCATCTGTGATAGCACAGCAGTGGACATCCGTTGTGTTTTGATGTGTTTAATAGTCTCAGAAAGCGGTTCTCTTTCCCTGTCTTAAAGGGCTGAACACCATCACACTGGGCCAATTAAAAGCAGGAAAATAAAAAAAACGCCACGCGAGGGCAGTTCATAGATCACTCCGGAGCTTGGCGGTGGTGGCGTGTGAATTTCGGGCCCTCCTAGAAGCTTCACAAGTCTCTCATTCTGACATGTGGGTGGATATCCATGCTCTCGCACCTGCTGAGGGTTTTATATCTCACAGAGAAGCTTATATCCGCTGTGGTTCAGCTCAAAGCCTTGAAACATGGAACCAGACACAACAGAGTCCGGCACTCTGGGACCAGAGGGGAATACTGGGGAACTATAGAATAATAACATCCTGTCATCTGAGCATGGAAGCACAGCCGGATTCACACACTGAGCTGTACAGTATACACAATTAGTAATGACTGTGTGTCCGACATTACACCCTATTCAGACGTAGCGCACTCGACTGGGAATTGAGTAGCTTTTGAGACACGTACCAAAAAAGTGCTTGAATACTCAAAAGCAGATTCGTTTTTGTTAGTGCCTCAATTCACCTTCCCATTACAACGTCTTCATTATTAGACGTGGTTGGGTAGTGGGAACTTGTTTTGCTCAGTCTATTTTGTTTGTTGTTATGCCCTAAAATGCATCCCTCCTCCCCCTCCATCACCATTAGAATCACCAAGTGCACCAGGACAGGTCCCACAAAGGCACCATGTGACAGGGTCATCACAGTCACGCTGAAAGGCCCTCTGACATGCCAACATTCTGACTGACGGGTAGTACGGCTGCCATGCCCTTCTTCTCACCCTCGACTTCCTCAATAACGTGTTTACTCACTAGGACGTTAGGCTAGGAGGACATGACAAACGGCCACTTCTAAAGGCCTCTGGGGTAGAAAAGGAACAAGCAACAAGCATCACAAGACCACCTTTGCCTGAATCTCTTCTTTTTTGGGGGGTGGGGAGGGTGGCTCGGCTGGTGAGAACCTTGACGTCCAGCGCTGCTGATTTACATAGCCGTCTCAGACTTCAAACGGGGTGGCTGACGTTTGAATAGGCCGACGGTGCAACCCTCTGTGTGTGTCATTGTTGTCCCGCGGGTGTGCTGGGGTGGTAGCGGGAGGCGGGCAGTGGCACAGACACATAGCGCTGGTGTTGTGTAGAGAGCTGGTTCCTGTTTACTTGTAACCCCCGACAGGTTTCCATGGGAGCCGGTGGGGAGAGAGAGAGGTGATGCCATTGAGAGTTAGCTGGATGTCAGCCAGTCAGCAAGAAATGAGATGATACAACTTTGATATGAGTAACACTCTATGACGAGCATTGCGGTGGGTTATTTGGCTGAGATAAAAGTCTTATAAAAGTTTACTATTTCACCCCCCCCCGTTTAAGTGTCTACAGTCATTTTGATACATGACTCTCGTGAAGAAATCAAAGCGTTTTGGCCAGGTTTTAATATGTCATGGCGAAAAAGTTAAATTCAGTAGGGAGCTGAAGGAGAAGCCCTTCAGCTCTGACAGCGAGCACCTGTCTATGTGTGTTTGGTCAAGGTTGTGTGTGTGTGTGTGTGTGTGTGTGTGTGTGTGTGTGTGTGTTTGGCCTGGATTCTGGGTGTGCTAAGTTTGCATACATGTTACTGAGTGTGTGTGCAATAGGCAATAGGATCCAGTTCACAGAGATGCAGCACTTCCTGCCCCCCCCCCCCCCCCCCGCCCCCATGCTATCCTATCCCTCAATCCATTCCTCCCTCCTCTTCCCGCCCGCCTGCCTACCCTACCCTACCCTACCCTGGCCTGCTCTGTGAGTGCTGCCCGGCCTGTCAGGCCCCGTTTCCAGGCCCGGGCCCAAGCAGTGAGAGGCAGTCAGTCAGGCAGCAGGGAGGGAGGGTGGAGGGTTGACGCGTGTGTCAGAGAGGCGCTCTCCCACATTCCCCCGGCGGCTGGCAGCAGGCCGGGGCTGCGGAGGGGGGTTCGCCTCTTTCTCACGACCTCTCAGGTTCCTGCGCTCATCTGGGAGCTATTCATTTCCTGCCAGAAAACAGCCTTCCCCTGCAACTGCAGGAGGGGCGGCGAGGGAGAGAGAGAGAGGGGTGGTGGAAGGGAGGGAGGGAGGGAGGGGGGGCTTGGCTTCGAAATGAGTCCAGGGCTTGGTACAGCAAGCCCTGGGCTTAAATCATAAAGCTCTCACTTGTCTGGGCTGCAATCAAAGACAGCCCTAGTGACGGGCCAGAGAGAGAGAGAGAGAGGGGGATGAGGAGAGGAGGGGGAGAGAGAGAAAGAGAGGGAGGGGGTAGAAAGAGAGAGAGAGAGAGAGAGAGAGAAGGAAAGAGAGGGGGAGGGAGAGAGAGAGAGAGAGAAAGAGAGGGGGAGAGAGAGAGAAGGAGAGGGAAAGAAAAAGAAGGAGCAGTAAAGAGAGAGAGAGAGAGAGAGAGAGAGAGAGAGAGAGAGAGAGAGAGAGATCACACCATATGGTAGCACTTAGGAGCCAAGGAGGAAGCAGAGAGGCTTTTTTTTCCCACTCTCCCCTCCTCTTTGCATGCGCGCGGAGTGTGGGAAAAGTTAATGGACACGCATGGCAGCTAACCCCCTGGTCGTGTTGTGACATGTGTGCGGTCACTCCGGCAGCGCGGCCACTGCGCTCGGTAATCGGAGAGGCTCGTAAAGCTGTTCTCTTGGAGTGGGGGGTTGTTGCTGATGATGATGATTTGGGGAGGAGGAAGGGGGAAGCGAAAGGGCGGGCGGGGGGGGAGCAGCTGGGTGTCGTCTGGGTCGCACCACGTGCCTCCCAGACGTCCTGCATCCAGCTGTGGCTCTGGGCCGCGACAGGAAACGAAACGTTGTTGGGAACGCTGTGGGAATGTTGTGGGAATGTTGCATGTGTGTGTGTGTGTGTGGGGTGGGGCTCACGGGGCCTTTGGCTCACTGGGGCTGACTGTTATACCGAGTGGTAGGCCTACCCCTGAACCCCAAACCCCCCCCCCCCCCTCCCGGTTTAGGGTTAGCCTCACCCCTTCGGACCCTCTGGCCGTGGCTGTCCTCAGTGGCTCCCTCCACACATGGCTTCAATCTGGGAGCCCTGGCCCCTGTAAAAAGGTGTGATGGAAATTTAAAATGATGGCACTTATCCACACTTTGTGCCTCTTAGCAGATTGGTAATTACAAACACCTGCAATGACCCCCCCTTCAAAGAATGGCCACACTCGAATAGCTGGAGGGCCCGGCACACACCTGGGCAGAACGCTACCACATGGCCATGCCAGTGGTTAGCATGTCCTCCCCCTGTCACCATGAACCATGATCAAGGCTTCTCTCTGATCTGGGAGGCAAACGAGCTTTCTGCACCCTCTGCCCAATAGATCTGTGTGCCGCTGACCAAGGTAGGAGAAATATCAATATGTCCACCACCACATTGCATCTCTCTCTCTCTCTCTCTCTCTCTCTCTCTCTCTCTCTCTCTCTCTCTCTCTCTCTCTCTCTCTATCTCTCTCTCTCTCTCTCTCTCTCTCTCTCTCTCTGTCTCGTTGAGATGCTAGAGAAACCAAAAAAACGGCTTAGCTTCTCCACCACCAACCTTGACCTTGATTGATTGATTGATTGAGATGTTTATTTCAAATATGTGAAAGCAAGATACAGCAACAATAATTAATATAACGGAAAACGAACAAACAAAATAATAGAATTACAATACAAAGCATAAAGCACAAGCACATTTAACTTGTTTTATTCAAAAAGGAGTGAGAAGAAGAACAAACGTATTTAATCCTACCCTTTCTCCATAAAGATGCTTCCTGTTCAAATGCTTGAATTAATACAATCTCGTAATATATACAAATACTGCGTACCCAAAAGTCAAATATCGTATTTACATACTTAATTGCATAAAAAAAGGAAATAAAGAATAAATATTAGGAACTCAAATGATAAATTATAATAAATAAACAATAACCCCTACACCAAACACCTCTTTGATTATCAACCCCACCATCATCCCTGTACATTATGAAGACCATGTCTTTATACCTTATTTTAAACTGGATTATGTTTGGACAACCTTTGCGGGATATGTAAGAAAGCCCCATGTACAGTAAGACCCACGTATAGTTATAATGTGTGAACAGCCAACAGTTGAACTGACTTCATATCACAGATGAACACATGAAGTGTTGCTTGAAACTTCTCATTTAGAAGTTCACCGTTTGATTAACAGACATGAGCCACACCATGGAGAAATTAACTCTCTCTCTCTCTCTCTCTCTCTCTCTCTCTCTCTCTCTCACCAAGTACACAACTGTATTGTTTCCTTTCAACACTGATAAAATAGAAGATAGGTCTCTCAATTGGTGTCATCCAAATCAGTTTCTAACAAATATAGGCCTAACAGCAAGCTGATGATTGCAGTCGACTCCATGAATATTGATCAGAGCCCTCCCAATCAGATTGCAGTACCCTGCTGCATTGCTAGATGGCGCACGCGATCTCTAAACTCCTTAAACAAGCACCCTCTCCACTCAATGCCGTGACTGAAATCTGATGTTTTATCTTAACAGGCGCATTTTGGTTTGAACTGTTGCCTACATTTAAATACATTTGGCACACTGACAAAGAACAGTTTCTTCACTCTATGGTAAGGGATAATGCCACAACGTTGCGACGCTCACTCATTAATATGAAGTGCCTATAGACCTAAGGCTGCTGGTAAGTTATTGTTATCATTAGGCTAATATGAAGCAGCAGTAGCAGCATAGGCAATAGCGCTAACTAAATAATGTTAAGAAAATATAAATCTGTTCTATATGACTTTGGAAACTTGGGTTAGGTGTAACATATACAGTACAAATGTGTATCAATAATATTACAACAATATTATCCGATTGGTATTTGGTTTAGGGTAATAGTTCCTCTTTATCCCAGGCATAGAGCTCAGAGAAGTTTGTCCCCTCTCCTGTCCTGTTTAATTAATTTCGCCTCTGGACTCACCTGGACTCAAGAGACACACGGGCCTACCTACCCAGGTCCAAATCACACCTGGCCTATCCAGGTCCAAATCCAGCACGTTTCTCTAGGTCGATTCAACTGGGAGCAACATGCGTTGGCTCTGCATATGACCGCGTTTTCCTTTTAACTAATTATGGTATAGGCTTACAATAACAATGAACAGTTCATGCTTTTTGTTATGGTGCTGTTACTTAGATGTTTGGCAACATGACAAACAGTTAAAAATGGCACAACAAATCCACTTTTTGGAGTTGGCAGGCGGTTGCGCGCGGAAATAATATGACCAATTGACGCTCCAAATTACTGATTTTAGAAATGATAAATGTGACGGTGACCACATAAAGAAGTTTGGGACTTTAACGGAAACATATTTGGCCTATAAGGAGATCACCAATTTGTTTTGATTAATAAGACGTTATAGGATCAAAATACTCATAAAACAGTTTACGGATTTGTGAACGGGCCAACAATTGAACCGAACAATGTTAGACATAAAGTAGACAAGCACAACCAGTTGCTTTGAAATATCTTTACACATTTATTTGTCTTCCAAAACGAAGAATTAAGACGTAAGAGCATTCAACATATCTTTGGCATCACACAGTAAAAAAAGACACCTCAAATATAAAAATGCAGTGAACAGACTTCAACAATACAAATCGCATTTCAATATGAACTTTACTCCCTTTATAGGCTATACAAATATAGTGCATAATCTTTTTCATTTAACGCATTGCAATACAAAAAAAAGATGCAAACAGAATGTTGTAACATTGAACGAAGACGAACTAAGTGTCAATATAAAGTCTTTATGAATAGGTCCATTTGCTCTACCAGGGCCGCCACACTGAGTCCGTGTTGCCTGACGGTGCGCCGGGCGACACAGCCGCCGGGACAGGCGTGCTGACTTGGTTCGCGTACACGGGGATGACGGGGCCGTTGGGCGCAAACGCTGCGTTCGGAATCAGGAAGGCAAATTGTCCGTCTGTCGCTGGTACAATCTGGAAGCCGCCGTACACTTTCGTCGCATCTGATGGCAAACTGGCCGGGGAGCCCCCTTTACAAGGCATGGGCATGACGTTCCCCTGTGGCGATGAGTTGGGGATCTGTACCATGGACTGGCCGAAGGACGGGTGGGGAGGGCCGGCGGGGATCTGGTGCTGGGTGGGGTAGTTCATGGCGTTGATCTGGGTCATGCAGCTGGCCAAGTGACCCAGAAGCCGCGTCCTGACCTCGGTGTTAACCCCTTCACAGGTGGACAGGAACCGGGTGACTTCATTCATGCACTCGCTAAATCCAGCTCTGTATTTCCCAAGAACGGTGGGATCAGTGTTCAGAGCAGCTATTGGGAGAAAGTGAGAAACAAATGTCAAATAAAGAAAGATTTCACCCACAAACACCCAGCAATAACTAAAAATATTTAGTATAATCCTCAGCAGTGCATTGTCTATTATAAGGCTAAAATTAGATATATTTCAGAGACACTTTGGAAAGCGGATGTGGGCCAAGTACATAAGACTATACCGCCTAACATGATCTAAACCGCAGACGGAAGTCTGGAAGAAATCATCCCGAGTGTTCAAACAGATTCGGTGACTTACCAGTCATCTGAGCTCTCTGGAGGTTCCGGAGATGTTTCACCGTCATCTCCAGGATGTCCGCCTTTTCAAGTTTCGAGTGTCTGGAGCTCTGTAAAAAGGAGAGACAATGTCGTTAGGATTGAGTACTGTTTTTCTTATGTGAATTGCATTAGGGCTATTATGTTTTCTAAGCCAATATACGAATAATAAACTATTAAGAAAGTTATATTAAGGAGCTGATTTATTTATAATGAGTATAACTTATAAATAACAACTTACGTCTTTTTTTAGCGCATCCAGGATGAGTGTTTTCAACTGTCCCAAGCTTTCGTTGATTCGGGCTCTTCTCCTTTTCTCCATGATCGGTTTAGATGACTGAAGAAAATATTGAAGGTAAATGATTAGAAGCCTATGGTGGTTCTTGTTTTGCGTGCATGGGATTCATGTTTGAACAACCAGCATGTGCGTAATTTTGAATGACAGAATATATATATGTCAAATAGCCAGGTACCAACCTTTCTGTGCTCGGAAGCCGTCTTGGGTTTATCAGGTGTGGTGTTCATGCTGGCTGGGGTAGCAGCCACCGGGGAAGAAGAGTTTTTTTCCATGATATCGGAAGGCATCTTGTGTCGGAAATATCCCACAAGCACAACGGCAACTCGATATTACGGTCCACTGTTAGTAGCAAAATGACTGGAAATAGTCGGCTCGTCTTCACAGGACCCTATGATGAGTTAAAATTCCAAATTCCGGAGATACAAAATCCGTTCTGGGTGGTAAGTGCACCTATGCGAGAGACAAGTGTCCCCAAAATGAGCGGCAGGCTGAATGGTGTGACTGAAATGGAGATAACCTACTGCCAGCGAAAGCTGCGTCTGTCTGACGGCACTTCGTGTTGGTCTTATTTATATCTGGGACTGCACGCGAACGGCTCGTGTGAAACTTCCCAAACTTTCTTTCCCACAGTAACTTTCTACCAATCAGCGTGAGGGACACGCGGCCCGAGGGGAGGATGGCTCGTGGTCGGCGCCCTCCCATTGGTTGTTTGGCGTTTGAGCGGGCGGCCAATGGCGCACGGCCCGGGTTTAGGGCACAACCGGGACTGCCTTCAATCATTCCGTTTACATATTAACACTTGAGCCCCTGACTACCACCCAGCAGAGAGAGTGCAAGCTGACTTGACTCGGCATGTTGATCTACAACTTTAGGGCAATACGCACCGGGAAAAACACATGATGCAAGATAGATACTGGCGGCACACAAGAAGCCTAATGTAGTGGATTTATACTTACTACACACGTGTATTATTAAATGTAGGTTATATGATCTACACACCTACGTTAAGTTCCAAATATAACACATTATGCGTTAGTGTAGTCTACCCCCAATGGCCCAATACACTTGTGTTAATAGTATGCTAATTACTGTGTAGTTAACTAGTATTAACATGTTCTGATTTTTAAAGCCCAAAAATACAAGTAAAGTAGCCTAAAGAGGGAAACTATTAGGCCTATACGTTCACCATAATATTGTCCCATTGTCGTAAGATGAACTAGAACTTGTCCGATCAAGTTAAAAAATATATAACATCAAAAAACCATCTCTGCTCTAATCTGTCAAGATTGGTACTGTATTGCTTTAATGCGCACTGCTGCTGTACACATTTTGGCATTTTGACATCTGTCGGCATGCGAGCGCTATTGTGAATGTGGAGCACGTGCCAGGATGTTTTATGAGCGCGGTGGTTGAGGTTTGGCTGCCGGGCTAGGGGTGGCGGTGGTGGTTTACATTAGAGGGAAGGTAAATAGCAGCTGCTGTTTTAAAAGCCTGGGAAAACCACGCCTACTGGAGAGCTCGATCGGGCTTATCGGAATGCGAGCCAGAGCAGAGATATTTCTGAGTGAGAGCACACGATTAGAGCGCTGCCTTGTTGCATTCGGTCGGGCTGGGGCAGCGGTTACGCATTGAGTTTCAGGTCATAATTTAATTTCCTTATCCTTATCAGACAGACAGACGCAAGCGCAAAGCTGTAAATTTAATGGTTCTAATTGCTACACACAATTAACACATAGTGTATGCCTAAAGTTCCCACGTCATTACAAAAAATAATTAATAGCAAATAATGACTAGTTTGAAGTTGAACTATAAAATAACGAGTTATTCGGAAAAGTAAATATAACTAGAGCCAACACACAATCTACAACATCCAAAGAGTTTAGAAGTCCATAAATAAAGCCTATCTGAGAATATGTTCTACCTATACATAACAATGATTGCCCCCCCGTCATATCAAATAAGCAGCCGTTAACGACAGGACGGGGGGGGGCCCCGGGGGGGCTGGTGTGTGCTCTCTCTGTCACCCCGGCCCGTACAGTGGGCTTAGTGGGCGCCTCTGGCTGTCTGATATGCGCAGCCACGGGCGTGATCTCCAGCTGCTGCAGAGAGCCCGCGACACGTGGCGCGCAAGCGACGGGGGAAGGCGCTGCTCTGGTCGGCTTGCCGCCTGCAAACTCCGGGACGTTGCTCGCGGCAGCCCGCAAGATGATGAATTTGATAGGCTCGGCAGTGAGCGCAGAATATAACACTACTACAGCTACAAACCAAACAGAAAAAGAAAAAAAACATAACGGCATTTAGAAAAAATATAAAAATATTTTACACCAAACAGAAAAAAAAACAAAAAAACATAACGGCATTTGGAAAAATTATTAAAATGTTTTACATTTAGTCAAATGTTTATGCTTCTGTTCTGAATCTAATGCATAGCCTAACCATCGTCCAGTATTCAGGAGGCCGACTATGTGCCTTAATTGCGAGTCACATGACATAGCGCAAACATACATTTAGGTCAAAACAAATGTTTACAAATAATATAATATTAGTTATAAAACATTGAAATAACATGTACAAATAATCATATTATTCTACTTTAATTACACCGTAATTCCTCACGCATCCACATCCAAACGCCTATTAGGTCCACTAGTGTGTACATCTACATCAGTAACTTTACTGTACTCTCCACTTGTGTACACCTGACTCTCTGTTTACAATGGCTGTTTTGAGTTCCAAAACAAATGTATTGATGTTAAAGAACACAATAAAGTGTAGGTTTTTGAAACCCTTTCCGCCTGGATGACTTTCTCACGCTCATGTTGCAAGAGGTCCCGGCACTGAATTGAGTCACAGAGCCCTGGGTCTGGCGGTCCCTCCCTTTTCCCGTGAGTTCAGCCACTTATCGGCTGCACCTGGCTGCTGCCAGTCCCACGAGTGTTACCTGCCGCTATGTGTCAACTCCGCTATCACAAAAAAGAGCTGTGGGAAACAGTTTGAGTCACACAACCGAAACAGATTTCTATTGTAAAGGGCTTTTGTTCAAAGACACTGGGTCATTGATGGAATCTATTTGGCCAACGATGAAATAGCCTACATTTTGTTTTGGAACATTGAATAAAAGGACAATAACTTCTCATTTGATATATCAAATGATTGTACAGTTTTTCTTTTTTGGTAATCAGACATGTCAAAGGGGGGACTTCAAAAGAGACCATAACAGCCTTCCCTCCTCCCATCCTTACCTGTGACAACCCCCCCCCCCCCCCCCCCACTCCCCTCCTACCATCACTCCATCTTTCCTTGGCTCCCTCCTCCCTCCTCTCCTCTCACCCCACCCTCTCTCCCTTTACCCCCATCTCCCCCTTTCCATTCCTCCTCTCTAGTCTCTCTCTTCCCTCTCCTTCTCTTCCTCATCCCCTGCTACTACAGTCTCTCCCCTGGTCATATCTTTATGGAGGCCTCTCGACCATGGACCTCCACACAGCAATAATGCAATCAAGAGGAGGTGATTGTGGGGCTAAAGTGCGTGTGAAAGTGGGAGATATTGCACTCACAAACAATCTGGCCCGCTATCACAGACAGCTCATGCTTAATGCGTAAGCCATTGGTGAACAGCGGAGGCGGCTGCCAACGGGCTCTGGTGGTGTTGGCACGGAGGCACAGGGAGACGGGGGTGAGGAGGTGGCCGTGCCCACGCTAGGGCTGGCTGGAGGAGAGATAGACAGACAGGCTGTATCAAGGCCAGACGAAGCTGCCAGGAAGTGGGCACTGGTCAGTGAGGATGTGTGTGTGTGCAGTCCAGTACACCCAAGTTGAGCTGCAGCCATCGTGTTAGTGTACAGTGTTTTGAGAAGTTGTGGAAAGCACAAACACGCATGAAATCCAGTTGTAGGTTTAAGTGCCAACAGCTTTAAGTGTGTGTGTGTGTGTGTGTGTGTGTGTGTGTGTGCGTGTGTGTGTGTGCGTGTGCGTGTGCGTGTGCGTGTGCGTGTGTGTGTGCGTGTGCGTGTGCGCGTGTGTGCGTGTGCGTGTCTGTGTGTGTGTGTGTGTGTGCATTGTCTTTGTATACTTGTATGTTTGTTTCTATATCAGTGTGTGTGTACTATGTTGTTATGAGTGTGTGTTCTTAGCAGGGGTGGGAGTGATCAAAGTAGGGACTGGGAGAATGGAGAGAGAGAACTGAGAGATCCTCCAAGCAGAGAGAACAGAGGGAGGAGAGAGGAGAGGAGAGGAGAGGGGGGTTTGGAGGCTCTCCAGATACAGACGCACACATCGCCCACCTTCCCTCTCACTCTGCCGTTCAGGAACACACACACACACACACACACATACACACACGCAGCAGCAGAGCAAAGAGCTAAGGGCCTGGAGGTGCATGGGAGCATGAAAAACGGTAACAAGTGATTCATAGACACACACACATGCACACACACACACACACACGCACGCACGCGTGCGCACACACAAACACAAACACACACACACACACACACACACACACACAGATCAGTGCAGGTCAACCCTCAGCCTCGCAGACATGAACTGTAGATGGGGTGCGTTTTGGCTGGGTAAGAGAGGAGTGTTTCAAGGCCCATGCGTAGGGCAGTGTTGACTGGAGCCTCTCCAAGCTGCTGCTGCTGCTGCTCTCTACTTCTGAGGCTGGGGAGATCACTGTGCCTTGAGGGGGTCTCTCCCTCCCTCCCTGCCTCCCTCCCTCCCTCCCTCCCGTTCTCTGATGCCTCTCGGTGGAGGGTTGGTATTTGCATGTGTGGGGGAGGCAGTAGCGCCGGAGGTCAGAGGTCAGGGTGAGTATAACACAGCCGTGAGAGGAAGCCGTTGGTTGGTTGGAGAGTAGGAGCTCTGGTGAGGCGGGCCGATGGCTCTGTGGATTGGGTTTGCTTGCCTGCCTGCCTGCCTGCCTGCCTGCTTAGAGCTGCCTGGGGCATTAAGAGCCAAATGCAAATGCAGAGTTAAGTGTAATCAAGACGACTGGATGGATCCTGGATATCTACTGGATACTGTACCATCAAATTGTGGGATGGGAGGACAGATTAGACACAACAGTCTGTCGGTTTCAAGATGTCAAGTCTAACTTCAGTCCAATCTAAGCAATTCTTACCAGACTCCCAATTCAATATTTGTTTTGTGAGAACTGTCTCACGGTGAGATAATGAACCGTAAGACAGGTTTTTCTTCACAAACGTTACACCTCCTCCTTCTCGTCACACCATCGAGGCTCACCCCTCCCTTCCATAACCATTAAAACACCTCAGATCCCAGAGAAGCCGTGTGAGGGAGGGAGGGAGGGAGGTGGGTATCGTTGAGGTGTTGGTTGTTTACACTGAGAAATCCTGGCACATTTGAATTACAGGTGCATAAGACCTCTCCGTTTCCTCCTCAAGAGGGCCTCTTTGTTGACAGTACAGAAGAGGCAAAGGCTTTGAAGACACACACGCCGCTCTTTTAACTGACAGCATGAATCAGCCCGGAATCATTATCTCTAATAGGGCCGAGTTTAGTGTAAACAAATACACACGGTATCGAGTATCGATGAGGATCTCCCCCCTCATGCAACCCTCTGATACCTCATATCAATGCCATCATACCCCAGCTACAAACCTGTCAAATCTTCTACTGACTTAGATTTGCATAAAGGCATAAAGAGTCTGAATGCTTGAGAGGGAGGGAGGGAGGCAGGGGGAAAGTTGCCCTAGGTGGGGTACAGCTAGGTGGGGGTACAGAGACCAATAGGAGGAGCAGGTGAGAAAAAAAAAGTCTGAGGCTGAATTTCATTTGATCTTTGTAAAAGCATCCCCTTTTGAGAGGAGACTAGTCGATGAAGACCTGGCATTCCCAATACACAAAAGCAGGTCTGAGCATAGTTAGCTGCTGCAAATGGACTGCACTTATATAGTGCTTGTATATATGCTGTGTATTAACAGACACATCTAGACACTGACAGGGATTTCACTTGGGAGGGTGAATGTGTGTCTGTCTGTGAGTGGTACTGTAGGCAGAGCCGAGCAGAGCAAGAAGCCCAGGAGGCCTGTGGGTCTGCTGCTACTTTGAATCTTCTACCTGGGCTAAGGCCACAGCCTTATCAGGCAGGAGCCTCAGGATTACACCCCCAAAGCATTAGCCTCCCTCCTGGAGGAAAAGTGTAGCCTTCTCCCCCTCCACCATGCCCCCCCCCCCCCCCCCTTCTCTCTACTCCACCTTTCCCGTGGGAGTTTGCAAAGCCAGGATAACCTTGAGACCTCAGCTGGTCCGCTGCCAGAAACATTAAAGAACCGACCCCCCCCCCCCCCACCCCCCCAACCAACACACACACACACACACACACACAGACACACACACACACACACACCTCCCTCGTCTGCCCACCCCCCCTCCTCCTCACATTATTCTATTTTTTCCTTGTTTCCCCCCCCTCTCTCTTTCCCTCCATTTTAGTCCTTTTCTCTTTTTTTCTCTACCACCCCTGTGATTGTGACTAAGATTATACTTTTCACTCTCCCTCTACAGGAAAGAGAGAGAGAGAAGAGAGAGAGAGAAGAGAGAGAGAGAGAGAGAGAGAGAGGAGGGGGGAAGCTCTGTTCACATGATCTCCTGCGCCGCCACTATTATCAGTAGATTGTTGAGCTGCCAATTTCAATTTAGCCGCCCTATTATCAGGCCCGAAATAAACGCCTCATTTGAAAAGTGGAAATCAAACTGTCCCCACAAGAGGGATGACTGACGTTGATTGCAAACTAACTATTTGGTGGCAGGCTGCACTTTGTACTGCTTTTGTCTCTTGCCTTTCCCTTTTCTCTCTCCCGGCTTCACGGCTGTCATATTCCTTTAGTGCTGGAAAGGTCAAGTGCTGCTTGCTTTCCTGTGAGATCTAAGGCTCCGTAAAGAGGGAGATTCAGCCCTCCTGCATAATAGCAACAATGCCCCCCCCCCCCCACACACACACACACACACCTCTTCATTGGAATGTGTTTATCGTAATAGTTTTGGTTTCTGCTTTCTGCTTTCTTCTTAAGACTTAAAGTCCTCTTTACTTTAAGTTTACTGTCTGTATCCATTAGAAAGGATATAATCAGTTTCAAAACTATTTCAAGAGTACAGTATATGTACATACGGGTAGAGAAAAAGAGAGAAATGAAAAGTGACAAGAATATCCAAAGAGAGACAGAAAGGGAGGGAGACAAAACATAGCAACGTAACAATACAAAGACAACATTCCCGTACAATAATTAGTGTAAGCAATGTCAGTCTTCATTTTGACATATGGAATATGATGTCACACCAGGCCAGTGGATATTCACACTTCACACAAGTCCCCCTCGGATTACATGCAAGATGTTTTACCAACAACAATTCTTCCTGTTTTCATGTTTACTTCCAGACTGTCTCTTCTTACCTAGCAACCCAGTGGTGGTTCCCATGACATCACCAACTGGCCTTGAAGAGTAACTACTGCTAGTCTATTGTAGCTGCTTGGAGAGAGCCGGACTGGTTCCCTTTTGAGGCTTGACCCCCCCCCCATCCCACACACACACACTCGCACCTGCACACACACACACACACACACACACACACACACACACACACACACACACACACACACACACACACACACACACGCATTACCTCATCTCCAACACATTCCACACAAGGTTTCACCTTGCCGCCCCCCCGACAGAAGTCTCTTCCCCTCGGCCATGTTAACACCCTATCTGGCCCCTCTCCCACCCCACCCAGCCAAGCCCTATTGTTCCCCAATGAACATGGCAGTCTTGTCAGACAACACAACAGCATCAGCTTTCAGTAAGGAGACAAGCTAACCACACCATCAGAGCCATCAACAGCTCAGGCCTGGTCTGTAGCTTACAGGCTTCAGGCTGGTTTCAGCCAACGGTTTCACTTCTCCACCCACTTACCCCAAAACAACACCTAGCATTATGGACACACCATTGACTCTCAACAACCTGGGATCATGTAGGCCTACTAGCTGCTGCATTCGATTATCAGATTAAACCAAGTGTTTATTTACTGCTTAACATGAGAGTCCCAATACTGTAATTGTAAGATGTGTATTAGTGCACCTGTAAGCTTTAGCTACCCAGTGCAAAAAAGTGAACATATCAAATGCACATGATGTCTACTTCACACACTGTCACACTATACAGTGTGTTATTCTCATGTTTAGCCTATTCCATTATTGTAGCTTACTTTAGAAGTGGATCATGTTTATTAAACTATTGTAGCTTACTTCAGAAGTGGACATCATGTCATATTACTCTATTGGCTGAGCAAGAATACAGTACTTCTATATATAATATTTAGAACTACTGTATTCTTGCTCAGCCAATAGAGTAATATGACATGTTGTCCACTTCAGAATTGTATTTCATTCATAAGTATATGGTAATAGTAATTATATTAATTTAATACATATAGGCCTAGCTGTATTTCTGCAGAATAATACAGGAGGTATGATCTTCCGGGTGGAACGTCCACATAAAAATGGTCTAAACTTTAAGATTGTGAGCATTTTAAACGGATAAAGTGTAGCCTAAACTGATAAAGTATCAAACATGCAAGGCTGGGAGGCTAACAAAACAAACACACAGTTGAAACGAGGAGAGGCCCTGCTTGCTCAACTCCCGAAGGCTTCAGATAAAGCAAAAAGAGAACGAGCTATTCAAGAGCAACAATGACCACAAGCCGTATGTAAAACAGCATTTTTATAATTTCCCATGAAATATCTGGGGTATGTGACACAAGAAAAAAGAGCAGTAATACTATATGCCAAAGCGTTGTTTAAAAAATTCGAAAATATTTCCATGGACACAGGCACTACCTGTCCTTGCTCTCTTTAAGCAAGTAAGCTGATATTGACTCCCATTGTTAACAAAGCTACTCTGCCTCCAGCACATCTCGCATGACTGTGAGGAGGTGTCTGTTCCCGTTCTTCTTCAGTCTCTTTTACAGTGTTAAAGGTGACTTCATTCTTTTGGCCTTATGTGGCATTCACCAATCAGAGCTAACAGGGGGCTAGCTTTCTACCCAGTTTTGAACAGGAAAAGAGGACACATGGTTTAGGGTTAAGGTTACGGTAAGTTTTAGATTTTGACCTAGTCAGGCTGTAGGCCTAGGTCCTGCTGGTCAGGAAGGTCCCTTTATGTCTGACCCAACTGGAACTCAGAGTAACGTTTAGTGTCTTGTGGTCAGCTAGCCACACAGCCAGGTCAAAGGTTCAGACGGGGGAACAGCACAGTGAGACTTGGTGCTTGTGTCTTGGGAGCAAGGTGACTTAACAGGATTAAACACAGGACCTAAGAGATCCATTTGGGATAACAACATCTGCCAAATGAGGGACTTCAGAGCCCATCCAGATAAGAGGAGCTGTTATCTCCATATCAAACTGCTTGTCCCAAACAGATCAGGGCATGTTGAAAGGGGGTAGCCTGTGGGCAGAGTGGGCCGTGGTCAATGAGTCACCCAGCCCCTCTCTCTCCTTCTAAAAAGGTCTTCTTAGTCACCCTGTACTGCCAGTCACACTTGGCAGGAAGTGAAGAGCCCAGTCAGACAGGAAGATTAGAGAATTCAGTGGCCTATTAAACCCCAAGAAAACCACCGGGAGAGATTTCCAGGAGATTATTGGGAGGTGAAGTACAACAGGGTCGATTTTTCCCACACATCGGCCAATTACTCCCCGGAGAGAACGGCTAATCCACGTCCGCCCTATCCAGGCATTTGCCCACCCAACCCCAGCCCCACCCCAAGCTTTTGGAGTTCCAGCTCTTAGCCTCTTGCCCCTAGCCCCCAGTCAATGCCCCCCCCAAGCCCCTGCCCCCCAGGCCTCAACCCCAGCCCCCAGTCCTCATCCTCACCCCCCATTTCAGGAAAGAAGTATCTCCCTTATTCTGCCCCACTCCCTCGTCTCTCTCTCTCTCTCTCTCTCCCTCACCACCCCACCTTTTTTGTTCAACTAAGTAAGTTTAATTGTCCTGGGAAAGTCATGGTTGGCCCGCGGGGCACAATGCACCAGTTTATAATGAATGTTACAGGGGGGGATTACTGCTGGGCAGCCTGATGTGAGAGACTGTGACAGAGAGAGTGTGTGATCTTCCTGCCTGATCCCGACTGAGAGAGAGAGTGTGTGTGTGTGTGTGTGTGTGTGTGTGTGTGTGTGTTCTTCTTTCCTGGTCCGTGAGTTCCGCCTGCTTGATCTGTAGGGGCACCCCAACATAGGTTCATATCTGCCCTCATCACTGAGGGAATCTGCACCAGCTACTGCTCTCTCTCTCTCTCTCTCTCTCTCTCTCTCTCTCTCTCTCTCTCTCTCTCTCTCTCTCTCTCTCTCTCTCTCTCTCTCTCTCTCTCTCTCTCTCTCTCTCTCACACACACACACACCCCCACACACACACATAAAGTCCTTAAAAATGCATGGAAATGTTGCCAACTGGTTTCAGGCTCTAGTGGTGTGTTGTTTATGAAACTGGGGGGAGGGGTTGTTTGATGTGAGGGGATCCACCCAGGGAGCCCAGGCCCACTGTACCCCTCCCTCTCTGGGGTAGGCAGGGGGCGTTAGGGGGGGTGTTGCTGGAGCTCCAGCCAGGCCAGGTGTGAGGCTGGGGGCTATGCACGTAAAAACATGCCGCATTGCGCTCCACCACACACACCGCTCATTATCTGGTGGAAACCAATGTGTTGAGGATTGGGCTATGCTCTTGAGGAATGTAAGACATCACAATGTTGATCTCTAGTCTCTTCCCTGCGCTGGTGTTAACATGACTACCTGAGATTGATGTTTCTATGCATCATGTCGTTGCATATATATAGTTGTGAAATGTACACACACAGAGATGGTTGGTCAAGTACAAGCCTTTTAGATTTGACTCTTTACCTAGACAAAGACTGAGAGAGAATAGGATTCAGTCTACACTGCATACTACGCTACCTTAGGTGCTTTTGAATTGGGTGAGTAGGAGAAGGAGGATGGTGATAATGATAATGGTTATGATGAAGATCAGTATGATGGTCAAGATGCAGATTAAAGGGGGCGCTTAGGTGGCGTAGCGGGTTAAGCGCTGACCATGTAACCGCAGGGTCCCCGGTTCGATTCCGGCCGGAGACATATCCTGCATGTCATCCCTCCTCTCTCTCTCACCCATCCTTCCTGTCAAATTCTTCACTGTAACTGTCAATAAAAATGAAAAATATGAGTGGGACTGCCCCACAAAAAATAAAAATAAAAAAAATAATGCAGATTAAAGTGGTGATGATGAAGATGAATACGATAATGATGATGATGATGATGGTGATACAGACAACAATAATGAATGACCAAGATTACAATTAAGCTGATGACAATGATTAGGCCTATATTACATTCAACTTTGTTATTGCAGAGTACAAGTATACCAGACAACGAAATGCAGTATAGCATCTAACCAGAAGTGCAAAGAGGGATATACAGTAAGTACATGATATAAAAACATGACAACGATAGTGATAGGTACAGTAAGGCATGTACGGTAGTTTAGAGGTATATACAGTTATGAGATATGCACAGTTAAGGTACCTTATGTACAGTATGTAATGTACAGATGTATAAAAAAGGCTATATCAAAGAGGTATGTGCAACGTGCAATAATACGGTATGTGCAACGGTAGTATTGTAAACAGCAGTAGTGCAAAGGGTACAGAGTGATCACATTGACCAGGGGTGTGCAACCAGCAGTAGTGCAAAGACTAAATTGGATTGCTCACAGTGGGGGGGGGGGGGGGGGATACTGGGAGTCATTGTATCCCAGGTTCTGAGATCCCAATCCTCAATGTACCACATGTGGGGGGGGATTGTTCAGCGGAGTGTGTGGAGGGGGGGATCGTTTATGATGATGATGATGATGATGATGATGATGATGATGATGATGACGACAAGGATGATTATGATGACAAGGATGATAATGAGGAAGAGGAGGAGAATGATGTTGATGATGATTTTCTATCTGGTCTGGCCCTCTGGCTCAGACACAGATCCCTCCCGGGTCCAGGAGCCTGACTGCCTGTTCTTCATCATCAGCCTGCCAGATCAGAGCAGGGCTCATACATCACCTCCCCCATCTCTGCCTCCCAAGTGTGTGTGTGTGTGTGTGTGTGTGTGTATGTGTGTATGGAGAGGGCACACAGGGGCCCAGACTGCCTGCAGAGCCCCCCACGCAGATGAGTAGGGGCAGCGCCTGGCAGAGTGTGTGTGTGTGTGTGTGTGTGTGTGTGTGTGTGTGTGTGTGAGAGAGGGAAGGAGGGAGGGAATGAGTCAACCAGCCTGGGTACATTTCCTACCGCCTCCATCCTCCCCCCTCCCCCCTCCCCTCGCTTCCCTCCCCCTTCCCCCCTCCTCCCAGCCTCTCATCTCAGACAGCACTAGCCGGGGGCCAGGGGCCTGCTGGTGTGGAGGCTGCATCGATCCTCTCCAGCTGTGGGGGCGGATGTGGACTCCCTACCCCCCATCCCACCTCCCTCTCGTGGCCCTCTCGGCCCTCACTAACCCCTGGGGGAGGAGGAGGTGCCGAGAGCTCAGGGTTGGACCTGCTGTGGCTCCAGGACTGCCGGGCTTCCCCAGCCTAGCTCACCTCTGGAGCCTCTCCAACCCCCCCCAACCCCCCGCCCCCCTGGCATGGAGGAACCACAGCATCCACACGCACGCACGCTCGCGCGCGCACACACACACACACACACACACACACACACACACACACACACACACACACACACACACACACACTGTACAGTGACATTCTTATAAGAAAGACATTTCTGGCCTCTCCTCCTCCAAAACTAAATGAATAGAATCCAGTCATTATGCTAAAGGTTG